>NW_026599276.1:31803-74213 GCF_023634085.1 Falco cherrug | reverse complement strand
GGGTGGGGGGTCTCCCCCCAGTCATCGCCACCCATGCGGGACCTGCGGAAGAAGGAAAAACTGGAGGAAGCGGCGGGGGTCGGCGCTGGGAAAGACGTTGAGCATCCAACGCTTGGACGTCTGCAGCGACAGCTCGGTGGCCGAATGCATCGGCAGCATCCCGGGGGGGCGGGTGGATGTCTTGGGTGAGCAGGGGGGACCCCGAGGTGAGGGGGGGGGGGGGCTACATAGGGTGGGGAGGGGTCTCTGAGCTCCCCCTCTCTCGCGTCGCAGTGAATACGCCGGCGTGGGGCACGTGGGGCCGGTGGAGAGCGTCAGCGTGGAGGAGATGAAGCGGATTTTCGAGACCAATTTTTTCGGGGTGGTGAGGATGGTCAAGGCGGTGCTGCCCGGCATGAAGGCGCGGCAGAGCGGGCACCTCGTGGTCGTCAGCAGCGTCATGGGGCTGCAGGGTGAGGTGGGGGAGGGGTCCCTGGGGGGGGGGGGATGGGTGTCATCTGGGGGGGGTCTTACCCCGTTCCTCCCCATAAGGCATCGTCTTCAACGATGTCTACGCCGCCTCCAAGTTCGCCGTCGAGGGCTTCTGCGAGAGCCTGGCCGTGCAGCTGCTGCAGTTCAACATTTTGTGAGCGGGGGAGGGGGGCGGGCGGGACCCCAGGGGGGGTTAGGACCCCCCCCCCCGACCACCCTCCCCTCCCCCCCCCCCGCCCCCCACAGCGTTTCCATGGTGGAACCGGGTCCCGTCAACACGGACTTTGAGCAGAAGCTGATGGAGGAGGTTTCACGCTCCCAGTTTCCCGGCACCGACCCGGCCACCCTGCGGTATTTCAAGGAGGTCTACCTGCCCGCCGCCCCACCAGATCTTCGCCACGCTGGGGCAGAGCCCCGACGCTGTGGCGGAGGTGTGGGGCTGACAGGAGTTGGGGGGGGGGGGCGGTTCTGAGGGACCTGGGGGGAGTTCTGAGGGACCTAGAGAGGCTTCTGAGGGATCTGGAGGTCTTCTGAGGTATCTGGGGGGGCTTCTGAGGGACCTGGGGGGCTTCTGAAGGATCTGAAGAGGTTCTGAGGTATCTCGGGGGGCTTCTGAAGGACCTAGGTGGGCTTCTGAGGGATCCAGAGGGGGTTCTGAGGGATCTGAGATGGCTTATGAAGGACCTAGGGGGGGTTCCGAGGGACCTGGAAGCCGTTCTGAGGGACCTGGAAGCGGTTCTGAGGGACCTGGGGGGTGTTTCTGAAGGATCTGGGGGTCTTCTGAGGGATCTGGAGGCCTTCTGATATACGTGGGGGGTCTTCTGAAGCACCTGGGGGGTCTTCTGAGGGATCTGGGGAGTCTTCTGAGGGGTCTGGGGAGTCTTCTGAGTGGTCTGCTGAAGCAGCTGGGGGGCTGTGGGAGCCACTCCCAGCCCCACGCCCACGCCCCCCCCCCCCCCCCCCCCGCCCCCCCCCAGGCCATCGTGGCGGTGATCGCAGCCCGGCGGCCGGCTTTCCGCACCCAAACCAACCGGCTCTACACGCCGCTGGTGGCCCTCAAGTACGCGGATCCCTCGGGGGACCTCTCCGTGGGGACCTACTACCGCCTGCTCTTCCGCTACGGCCCCCTCTTCCACTTCTGCATGGGCGCCCTGCGCTGCCTCACCTGCGGCTGCTTCCGACGGAGGGTCACCCCCGTCTGAGCGGGGAGACCCCCCCCCAAAGGGGAGCTCGGTCCCTGGGTGGTGGGGAGGGGGCGACAGCTGCAGCCCCCCACCCCCCAGCGTTGCTCGTGGCAGGATAAAAAGGTGGCACCGGGGGCTGGATACACCCCCTGGGGTGTCAGAGCTGGAAGTGGGGGGGGTGTCCCCCAGCAGGATTGAACCCCGGTGGGGCTGAGCCTTCTGATGGATGGGGAAGAGGGGGGGGGGGGTTGGGGAGCCTGGGGGTGGGGGGTGCTGGGGGACTGGGGAGCCCGAAGCGGGTGGTCTTGGGGTGTTGCAGTGGTCTCTGAGGGGCTTCTGGGGGACCTGGTAGGCTGGGGGGGGCTCCTGGGGGGCTCTGGGAGTGGTGGGGAGCCTGGGGGGAGGTCTAGGGGATGAGGGGGGGGTGGTGTCTAGGGGACCTGGGGTTGTTGGAGGGGATCTGGGGGGGACATGGGGAGCCCTGGGGGGGACCTTGGGGGAGTCCAGCGGGGCTCCGGGGGACTGGGGGAGCCCGATGGGTCTCTGGGGGGGGCTCAGGGGGGGGGGGGGGGGGGGGCTCTGGGGGGCCTGGGAAGCCCAGAGGAGCTCTGGAGGGCCTGGGGGGGGGGGGGGCTCTGGGGAGCCGGGGGGGGGTGGGAGTTAGGGGATCAGGAGGGGGATCTGGGGGAGCCCAGAGGAGCTCTGGGGGACCTGGGGGGGCTGTGGGGGACCGAGGAAGCCTGGAGGAGCTCGGGGGGGCGCCTGGGGGTGCTGAGGAACCTGGGGGGCTCTGCAGTTCTCCAGTAAAGTCTGTGACTTGGCCCCCCACACCGCCCCTCGCACTGACCTTGGCGCCCCGCCGGGGGGGGGGCGGCCCCGGCCCCTCAGGTCTCGCAACCGGGGGGGTCCCCGCCGTGCTGCGGGCCCGGCGGGGGAAGCGGCGGGGAGCGGGGGAGGGGGCGAACGGGCCGCGGAACCGCGGGCGGAACGCGGGAGCGGGGGGAGGGAGCGCGCCGGGCAGGACCGGCCGGAAGTGGCGTACCGGAAGTAGCCGGAGGGCGCGGGACCGGCGCGCCGGAAGTGGCCGCGGCCCGCGTGGTGGAGGGGGCGACGGCGGCGAGATGGGGCGGCCAGCAAAGTACGGGCCGGGGCACGGCGGGGAGGGGGCTGGGCCGAGACCGGGGGGGCTGGGGGGCCGGAGGGTCCCGGCTGTGCTGGGGAACGGGGGATCGGGCCCTCCGGGGGGGTGGGGGGTCCCGGGCTGTGCTGAGGAACGGGGGATCGGGCCCTCCGGGGGGGGTGGGGGTCCCGGCTGTGCTGGGGAACGGGGGGATCGGGCCCTCCGGGGGGGTGGGGGTCCCGGCTGTGCTGGGGAACGGGGCGTCGGGCCCTCCGGGTTGAGGGACTGAAGGGGATGGGGGGAGCCTGGTTGCCCCAGAGTTGGGGGGATCGGGCCCTCGGGGCGGGGGCTGAAGGGGATGGGGGGGGGGGGATCGGGCCCTCCGGGGGGGAGGGGGATCCGGTTGCCCCAGAGCTGGGGGGATCGGGCCCTCGGGGGGGGCTGAAGGGGATGGGGGGGCAGGGTTGCCCCAAGAGATGGGGGATCGGGCCCTTCCGGGGGGATGGGGGAAGGGCTCAGCCCCCCCTCCCTCCCCCCCCCAGAGCAAGCACCAGAAGCAGGAGCGGGAGGCGGCGCGGCAGCGGGCGCAGCAGGCGTTCGGCACCGTCCCCCACTCCTTCGTCTTCCCCCGCGGCCGCGTCGGCCGCAACGTGCGGCAGCTCCTCACCGACGTCCGCAAGGTGATGGAGCCCTACACCGCCCGGGCCCTCAAGGTCAGCTCCTGGGGAGGGGGTGGGGGGCAGGGGGGGGGCACATCCTGCTCGGCTTTCCATGGGGCTCAGCCCCTTCTGCGCCGTAGGTGCGGAAAAACAATTCCCTGAAGGATTTCGTGGCGGTGGCTGGACCCCTGGGGGTGACGCATTTCTTGGTCTTCAGTAAATCCTCCTCCAGCATCAATTTTGTGAGTAGCGCCCCTCCCCCCCACCCCCTCCCCATGGGCCGGGGGGGGGGGAGAGGGGGGCTTGCGTGCCCCTTACCTGCTTTTTTGTGGGGTGCTCCCCCCCCAATCCTTGGCGGATGCAGGTGATGACAAAAAGCCTGTTGAGCTCACGCGGTGATTCTGTTCAAAGTAAACGCACTGATGTGTCTGCTGGGGGGGGGAGGGGCTGCATGGCGGGGGCTCCCCGTGGTGCTGAGCACAGCCCCCCCCCTTGTCTCCCCCCTCCAGAAGCTTTTCCGGCTGCCTGGTGGCCCCACGCTGACGTTCAAGGTGATGCAGGTGGGTGCTAGCAGGAGGCCCCCCCCCCCCCGCCATGGGCACGGAGGGCAGCGCCCAGCCCCCTCCTCATCCTCCCATCTCCCCTCCCCCCCCAGTACTCCCTGATCAAGGACGTGGTCTCGTCCCTCAAGCGGCACCGCATGCACGAGCAGCAGTTCACCCATCCCCCGCTGCTGGTCCTCAGCAACTTCGGTCTCCAACAAATCCAGCTCAAGCTGATGGCCACTATGTTCCAGAACATGTTCCCCTCCATCAATGTCCACAGGGTAAACGAGGAAGGGGGGGGAGGGGCGTTGTCCCTGCCTTGGTGGGGGGTGCGACCACCGTGGTGCTGAGCGCTGGAACTGGGGAAGGATGGGAAGTTGCTCAGAACTGGGGAAGGATGGGAAGTTCCTTGGCTGCATCCCGGAGGAGGAATACAAAGTGGGGGAGGGGCAGGAGGAAGATCCCGAGGGAGGGATGTGGAGGGGGGAGGTGCCAAGTTTTTTCCCCCTGGGATCGCCAGCTGAAATGTTCTTCCCGTCCCTTTGTTCCTCCCGTCTCGCTGCCTTCTTCCTGCCTCACTTCCTTCCATCCCCCTCCCTGCTCTCCTGCCTCCCTCTCTTCCTCCTGTCTCTTCCTTCCTTTCATCTCCCTCTCTTCCTCCCGTCTCCCTTCCCCTCCCTCCCGTCTCTTCCTTCCTTTCATCTCCCTCTCTTCCTCCCGTCTCCCTTCCCCTCCCTCCCTCCCGTCTCCCTTCCCCTCCCTCCCTCTCCCGTCTCCCTCCCTCCTTCCCGTCTCCCTCCCTCCTTCCCGTCTCCCTCCCTCCCTCCTTCCCGTCTCCCTCCCTCCCTCCTTCCCGTCTCCCTCCCTCCCTCCTTCCCGTCTCCCTCCCTCCCTCCTTCCCGTCTCCCTCCCTCCCTCCCTCCCTCCTTCCCGTCTCCCTCCCTCCCTCCCTCCTTCCCGTCTCCCTCCCTCCCTCCCTCCTTCCCGTCTCCCTCCCTCCCTCCCTCCTTCCCGTCTCCCTCCCTCCTTCCTTCCCCCCTCCCCCAGGTCAACCTCAACACCATCAAGCGGTGTTTGCTCATCAGCTACGACGCAGAGACGGAGCTCCTCAATTTCAGGCATTAGTGAGTGTCAGTGCCCCCGATTTTTTGGTCTGGGTGGGGGTTGGGGGGCTCCCTGTGCCCCCTGTCCCAGCGCTGACCTCCCCCCTCCCCCTCCTCGCAGCAGCGTGAAGGGTCGTGCCTGTGGGCGTCAGCAAAGGCCTGAAGAAGCTGCTGCAGGAGAAGTTCCCCAACATGAGCCGCCTGGAAGACATCAGCGAGCTGCTGGTGAAGTGCGTGGGGGGAGCACCTGGGGGGGCACGGGGTCCCAAAGGTGCTTTCCAGCCCCTCCCCCAACACATCCCTGGCCCTCGGCAGGGACATCAACCTGTCGGAGAGCGAGGCCGAGCAGGATGGGACCCACAACGTCCTGGAGCTGCCGCAGGCGTACGCCGGCCGAGGCAACATGAAGGCACAGCAGAGCGCCGTGCGCCTCACCGAGGTCCGTGCCAGCGGTGACGCCGCAGCTGCTGTCACCCCTGGGGGACGCGGCCGAGGCCTGACGGGGGGGCTTTTCCCCTCCCCCCACTTCCCCGTAGATCGGACCCCCGCATGACTCTGCAGCTGGTCAAGGTGGAGGAGGGCCTGGCGCAGGGCAACGTGCTCTACCACAGCTTCGGTAAGTGCCAGGGAACGGTGGCCTGCG
The DNA here is from genome assembly GCF_023634085.1 of Falco cherrug. Classification (NCBI taxonomy): domain Eukaryota; kingdom Metazoa; phylum Chordata; class Aves; order Falconiformes; family Falconidae; genus Falco; species Falco cherrug. The sequence goes on along the minus strand of NW_026599276.1, from coordinate 68,488 downwards.
GGCCGGGGCCGGGGCCAGGGGCCTCATCCTGCTCTCGCCGTGGGGGGTTTCAGTCCATAAGACTGAGTCGGAGGTGAAGGAGATCCTGGCGCGGAAGGAGGCGAAGCTGCAGCTGAAGGCGGAGCGGCGGCGGAAGCAGGAGGGGGACGTGGAGCGCAAGCGGCGGCAGCGCGAGGCGCACAGGTGGGAGCAGCGCGGCAGCGGTGGGCGGGCGACGGTGGGCAGCTCGCCGAGGGGCTGAGCGCCGGGGGTGCCGCAGGGAGAAGAGCCTGGCGGGGATCCGGAGGAAACGGCAGCAGGAGGGCGACAGCGACGCTGAGGACCCCGGCGCGCCGGAGCAGCAGGATGCGGCCGAGCAGTCGGAGGAGAGCGATGCTGAGTATTACCGGCAGGAGGTGGGCGAGGAGCCGGACAAAGGTGGGTCTGGGGGCACCGGTGCTGAGCCCCTCCCTCCTCTCTTGCCGGTGGGTCTGGGGTGTTGCAGTGGTCTCTGGGGGGCTCCTGGGGGACTTGGTAGCCCAGGGGGGCTCTGGGAGTGGTGGGGAGCCTGGGGGGAGGCCTAGGGGATGAGGGGGGCCTGTCTAGGGGACCTGGGGGTGTTGGAGGGGATCTGGGGGGGACCTTGGGGGAGCCCAAGGGGGCTCTGGGGGGCTCGGGGGGACCTGGGGAGCCCGAAGCGGGTGGTCCTGGGGGACGTGGAGGTGCTGCAGTGGGCTCTGGGGGGCTTCTTGGGGACCTGGTAGCCCAGGCGGGCTCTGGGGGGGCTCCTGGTGGATGATGACGCAAAACCTTTGAGCTCCCCATGATCTCGGTTCAAAGTAAACGCACTGACACCCCTGTTGCCCCCCCCCGCCGCCCCCCGTCCCCCCTAATTTTGCTGAAACATTTTTTCTTCCCCCCCCTCAATTTCCCCCCAAGATCTGTTCCCCGACCGCACCAAGAGGAAGCGAAACTCCTCGGGCGCTTCCCGGCCAAGGAAACGGTGCCGGCGGCACAACCAGGAAGAGCATCCTGCCAGCCCCAGCCCCCACCCCACGGCGCTGGGGAAGCGACGGAAGGGAGGCTCAGCACCAGGGAAGCGAGGCTCAGCACCAGGGAAGCGGCGGAAGGAAGACTCGGCACCAGGGAAGCGGCGGAAGGGAAACCCGGCGCCAGGGAAGCAGCAGCGGGGAGACTCGGCACCGGGGAAGCGGCAGAAGGGAGACTCAGCACCAAGGAAGCGGTGGAAGGGGAACCCCACGCCAGGGAAGCAGCAGCAGGGAGACTCAGCACCAAAAGACTTGCGGCACCACGGCAGGGCCCGGCCGCGGGTGGCTGGCCGAAAGCCACACCGCGGAGCAAAGCACCCAGCAGCCCGGGAGGGCACCGGTCCCAGCTCTGGCCGCGCTTCCTCAAAGCCAAAAGGACGAGGGAAGCTGCTGACCAAGGGGAAAACGATTTTCCAGCGGCCCGGCCGTGCCAGGAAGGGGAAACGCTGAGACAGCAGCCGCCAGCCACGCGCCGGGACTGGGGGGGGGGGGGAAGAGGAAATGCAACTCTCGCCTTTTCCTACCGACTCCTGTGCAATACACACCCCTTTGCCGTGACTGTCTGTGGCTGTGCTGGGTTGGAGGGGGGGAAAAGTGGGGTCCCCTGAGCTCTGGTGGGGTCTCCCCCACCCAGGGCGCCCCTTTCGGTGCTGTCACATCAGGGACAGGCAGCCCTGGTGGGGAAGGAGCCCAGCATGCAGCTCCTTCCCCTTCCTGGCCACGCCAGAAGGCAGCTGCCCGAAGAGGAAGTGCTTTTCCCTCCCTGCCCCCCCCCCCCAACTTCCCCAAAACGGCGCAGGAGGTGCCCCCGTGACCGCCACCAAGAAGGGAGGGACAGGAGAGACCGGCGTAGGGCCCCGAGGCGGAGGATGGGGGGAGCAGGGCGCGTGGTGGGGCTGGAGGCAGGAGCAGAGACCCCCCGCCTGCCCCCCAGGAGGGCTGCTGGCGCCCCCAAGAGCTGGGCAAATTGTCAGGAGGGAGGGGGACAGAGAAGGGGACACATTCTGTCCCCACCATGAGATGAGGTGGTTGTCATCCCCCCCACGGCGGGGGCTCGACTCACCACTTCCCCTACGCAGATAGTGAGCAGCCACTGCGCTCCGCACCGCGAACCTCCCCCAAAACACCCCCCCAAAAAAAACAACAAAAAAGCCCCAAAGCAACAACCTTGGGGGACTCCAGGAGGAACCCCCCGAGATGACTGCCCACCTTGGCCCCTGCGGGAACTTCAGCAGCTTCCAGGAGTCGGTGTGGTCGGTGCTGGTGGTGCAATTCTTGCTGGCGCTGGCGGGGAACGGCGCGGCCGTCTACCATTTCGTCAGCCGCCGGCGATCCTGGCACAGCGGCGTTGTCTACTCCTTCCACCTGGCCCTCAGCGGGCTGCTCTACTCCCTCACGCTCCCGTTCCTGGCGGCGTATTACTACCCGCCCAAGGACTGGCGCTACGGAGCGGTGCTGTGCAAGCTGGAGCGTTTCCTTTTTCATTGCAACCTCTACGGCAGCATTTTCTTCGTCGCCTGCATCAGCCTCAACCGGTACCTCGGCATCGTTCACCCCGCTGCGGGTCCACGGGCGGCTGCGGCCGCGCCACGCCAAGGCGCTGAGCGCCGGCGTTTGGGTGCTGGCCGGGGTGCTCTCAGCACCCACGTTGTATTTTGCGGAGCTGGAAGAAGCGGAAGGCGTGAGGAAGTGTTTGGGGAGCGCAGCCCTGTGGCGGCTGCGGTGGTTTTATCCCTACAGCCTGCTGCTGGCGGCGCTGGGCTGTGCGCTGCCCTTCCTGCTCACCGCCTTCTGCCACGCTGCCGTTCTCCGCACCGTTCTGCACAATCCTCACCTCAGTCAGGTGGAAAAACGGAAAGTGGGCCTGCTGGTGGGGGCGGGAGTGGCTCTCTACGCTTTTTCCTACCTGCCTTACCATGTTTTTCGTAACCTCAACCTGTGGCGTCGCCTGTTACCGCCGGCAGCGGAAAACTGCGCCGTTTCCAGCGCCATCCACGCCACCGCTCAGGTCTGCAAGATCCTGGTGAACCTCAACGTGTGCCTGCACCCGCTGCTCTACGCGGCGCTGGCCGACACGCTGCAGAGCTGCTGCAGCACCGGCGGCACCGACGAGGAGCGAGCCGAGCGCGTGGAGCTGCGGCCGGCAGCACCGCAGCCCCCCCCGGGGTCCCCGAGGCAGCTGGTGCAGCCGGTGGGTGGTTTGTAGGAAGCGTTTCCTTCCCGGAAAGGGTGGTTTGTAGGAAGCGTTTCCTTCCCGGAAAGGGTGGTTTGTAGGAAGCGTTTCCTTCCCGGAAAGGGTGGCAGGAATGTGGGAAAAGCAGGATTAAAGGCAAAACCGTGAGCACGGCCTGGTGTGGTGCTTTTTTGTGGCAGGGAGCTCCCTTTTTCCTAGCTGAAAAGCTGGGATGAGCCGAAAAAACATGAGGAATGGCGGCACCGTGCCCTTTCCCCGCGTCGCTGCTGTCCCCACCGTATGCCTGGGGACAGGGCAGGGGGACAGGGATGGAGTGACACCCCCCCCCCCCCAGTCCCGCAGCAGCTCAGAGCGACACCTCGGTGCATACCAGACCGTACGTCTTTATTTAGAAGTGCCGACCACTCTCGCCAGAAGCCAGCGCGGCACCGGCATGGCAGGTTCAGTTGGTAGAGGGTCTGCGGGGGGAGGAAGAGCGGGGTCAGGAGTGCGCAAGGAGGGAGAGGGGGGGGCCCACAGACAGCCCCCCAGCAGGACCAGGGCCCCCAGTCCCCCAAGTTGACCCCTCCCAGCACTTACTTGGCCCATTCCACGTTGAGGATCAAGTGGTCGTAGCCAAATCCGGAGACGCCAGCAATGGCACGGGCCGCATCCTCGCGGCGGTGGAAGCTGATGAAGGCAAAACCCTGGGGGGGGGGGGGGGGGGAGGAAAGCGAGAGGGTGAGAGGGAGCAGGGGGGGGTCTCCTCCACTCCCCTGAAGGGGGAAACCCACCCCGTGCCCACCTTGGACTGCCCGGTGGTCTTATCCTTGGCTAAATAGATCCTTGAGATGGAACCGAAAGGCCGGAATAACTCCTGGAGATCGGTCTCACGCGTGTCCTCGGACAGGTTGGTGACACGGATCGTGGCGTTGTCGTCGGCTGGGGGGGAAGGAGGAAGGTGACAGTTGCTGGAGGGGCCGTGGGGGAGCAGGGAAAGCTGCTCACCCCACCCCCACCCAGGCCAGGCTCGCCGTACCCCTGCGGTTGGGCTGCATGGACTCCCCGCGGCGGCTGGCTCCGTCTCGCAGGCTGGGGGGGACGTACTTGCCCGTCTTGCTCTGCTGAGCCTGCACCGGCTCCGGCTCTGAGGGCAGGAAAAGCGTCAGGGAAGAGGGAAGGCTGCCCACAGGTAGCCCCCTCCCTGCGCCTCCCCCTCCCCTCCCCAATTTAGGGTAAAGGCATAAACTGCCCCACCTCCGGGTAGTTTCTCCTTCTCGCCTGTGGACAGCCCCAGCTGCTCGGCCAACTCCTTCTGCATCGGCCCCAGCGTGTCCTTGTAGGGGCAGCGGGTGGTCCAGTGGTCGCCCTTGCAGATACGGCACGAGACGATCTTCTGCCCCTTCAGTTTGTTCATGGGATCCTCTTCCTCCTGGCAGTTGAGATCCTGGGGGACAGGGAGAGCCCTGAGTCCCATGGGATGCGCCACGCACCCAGGTATGGCCTCACCAGGGGGCTCCCACCACACCCAACCCACCTCCTTGCTGGTGATGAAGGTCATGAAGACATCGTCACTCACGGTGGTGGTGGCCACGTTCGGCCCGGGGGCGTCAAACTCCGAATTCCCAAATTTCTTCCAGTTCTGAGGAGAAAACAGGGAGGGGGAAAGGAGGGGGAAAGGGGGGGGAGGAGGGGGGTGGCGCTTGCACGGCATGTCCCTGAGCCATCACTGAGTGCAGAGCAGGGAAACGCTCCCCACCCAGGGGTCGTTGGGAGACTGACAAGGAACGGACGGAAGTGGAGGGCTGGGGGATGAAGCGGTTCCCGCTAGAGCGCTGATTTCCCTCTCTCCCTCTCCATTCCCACAGGAAATACTCACCTTCCGGCGAGCCACCGCCTTGGAAGCCTTCCTGGTTTCGATGCGGAAGGTGCGGATGATCTGTAAAAGCACAAAAGAACCGATGGCTGCAGGAGGAGGGACGAGGACGCGCCTCTGCCCCACACGGGCCACGTTTAGGGCTGCCCGAAGGCACCGAGCCAAAACAGGGCTCTGATGGGATGTTCCTCCTGGAGCTGCCCCACGCGCAGGCAGGGATCAGCCCCTGTGCCGGGACAGACTCTGCGAAGGGAAAAAAGGAAGCTCAGCAGCAGGAAGGAGCCAAACCAGCAGCCCGGGACGCGCTCCTCACCTTCACCTTGCGCCCATCCTCTTCCTCACGATACTCCGTGATGGTTTTGATGTTCCCATTGATAAGTTCCTTCGGGGAAGGGAGCGGGCCTGCAGGGAAGGGGGGAACAGTGGGATGGTGTCCGGGGGGGGGGGGGGGGAGTGGTAGGAAAAAGCCCCCCCAAGCCTCTCAGCCAGTTCTCACCTCCCTTCAGCAGCTCGGCCTCAGCGCTGAGGCTGCCGCCCAGCACCCCCGGCAGGGGAATGTCCTTCAGCAGCTCGCTGGTGATGCATTTGTCTGCGGGAAGACGAGGGGGAAAAGTCACCCCATCGCTTGGGGTGAGCCCAGCAGAGGGGGCAGGAACCCCACGTCCTGGCACAGCCTCTCCCCGCAGGGAGGAGGTGCCCCGCTCTCTCCCCCAAGCACAGAAAAAGGTCAAAGAGCCGGAAAATCTCGACTGCTCCAAGTCCCCGGGCTTCCTCAGCCCCTGAAAAGTGGGGAGCAAGGGTGGGGAGCTATATCCTGCTCCTTATCCTGGGTCAGGCACGCTCTGCTCACAAGACCAGCCTCTGAGAAGAGCCAAGGAACCTGTTTTGAACCCTGGATGAGGAGCAGCTGCGTCTCTGGGCTGCAGCAGGAGCAGCAGCTGCTCTTTTTCTCCAGGAAAATCCTCCAGTTGCCGGCAGGAGGAGCAGCAGGAGGAAAATGGGGAGGGAAGTGGCCTAGAGACACTCACCGTCCTCTCCACCCTCCTCTTCCACCTGGTCGGCCCAGCTGGGCTTGGAGCTGTGGAAAGAGCAGAGCCTCAGACCCGCCACCCTCGCCGGGCCTCCTGTGCCCTCGCTCGGGGAACCCTGCTAACCCGTCAGACCCCAGGGTGCTGCCCCCTTCACCCCAGGGTGCTGCCCACTTCGCCCCCTCCACGTTGGGGTGCTGCCCCCTTCACCCCGGGCCCCAGGGTGCTTCCCCCCTTCACTCCCTTTGCCCCCTCCTCCCCAGGGTGCTGCCCCCATCATCCCGGGCCCCGCGGTGCTTCCCCCTTCACGCTGGGGTGCTGCCCCCTTCACGCTGGGGTGCTGCCCCCTTCACCCCGGGCCCCCAGGGTGCTCCCCTCTTTGCCCCCTTCATCCTGGGGTGCTGCCCCTTCAATCCCTTCCCCCTTTGGCCCAGGCCCCTGGGTGCTGCCCCCTTCGCCCCGGGCCACTGCCCCTCGCCGCTCCTGCCCCAGGACCTCCGCTGCCCCCTTCCCTTCACCCACCACAGCCCACCCGAAGGCCGCCCCGGGGCCCAGCAGGCCTCACCGGGGGCCAGGGCCCAGCAGGCCTCACCGGGGGCCAGGATCCGCCAGGTCCCCCCTCCCCCCGCGGGGCCCGCCGGGCCCAGCCCAGGCCCAACCCCCAGACCCCTCCAGGCCCCCCGGGCCCGTCACCGTCCCCTCACTCGTAGTCGCCCGTCGGCATCGCGCTCGCACCGCCCTCACGCTCAGCGCCCGGAAGGAGGCGCCACACTTCCGGCGGCGCTGCGCCACTTCCGGCGTGTGAAGCGGAAGGGGCGGAGCCGAGGGGGCCGCTCTGCACGCCGGGAGGCGGTTGCTAAGCAACACCTGAGTGGTCCCGCGAGGCCGAGGCCTAGGTTAGGCCCGGAGGAAGGAGGAGGTGGGAAGCAGGGGGGTATAATTTATAGGAGAGATTTATTTGAAGAAATATTACAACATATAAAAACTACATAAAGTATCAATTCCCACTTATACAAAGCGGCCGATTATTTTCAATACAATGCGGCATAAAAACAGGGAGCAGGGCCCCAGGGCAGGGCTGGGACCTGAGGGTCCCACAGGGCTCGGCCGGGACCAGGGGGTCCCACAGGGCTCGGCCGAGGGTGGGGGAGGGGCCCGGGGTTGGTAGTAGAGTTTGACCATCACAGACAGCGGCAGAGACAGACACGAGCAGGGCCAGGGGGACAGGCTGGGGCAGCTCCCCACAGACCGGGAAATTGAAAACAAAACAAAAAACGAACAAAAAAAAAACAGAAACAAAAAAAAACCCCAAACAAATAAAAAAGGTTTAAAATAAATCAGTGCATGTTTGGGAGTCCTGGTGCTGGCGGAGAGGCTGCGCCTCAGTTGGCCATTTCCATGGTCTCCATCTTCTCCAGGGCGCTGGTTTCTGGGGAGAGAGGAGGGGGTGACGCTGCCGTACCCCACCCCAGGGGGACAGGATGGGATGGGGCCTGCAGCCCCCAGCCCGAAAGCAGGATGCTGAGAGGAAGGGGCTGGCGGCAGCTCCCGGTGCGGCACCACTTACCCGCTGTGTCTTCCCTCAGCTTCGCCAACACGCACGACTTGATCTCCAGCCCGATGGCTTTGGCTAGAGGAGGAGGCACTGCGTTACCAACCTGCGACAGAAGGAGGGTTACGCTGGGCGCCAGCTCCACCACAGGGATGCCGCCGGCGAGGGGTTCGCCACCAACGAGCCGCCGGCACTCACCTGTCTGTGCTTGTCGAGGATGTTTCCAAAGAGGCGGTAAGTATCGGGGAAGCCCTGGGAGCGGGCGCATTCCCTCACGCTCACCACCCGGTGCTGCTCCGGGTGCAGCACCCGACCCTACAGCAGCAAATAAAAAGAATCCAAGAGTCATGACCATAGTGGTCATTTGGCGTGGCCGCCGGCGACTCCAACCCTTCCCACCAGAGGGGACGGATACGGCAGCACCCACCTGCTTGCCCATGGGCTCAGGGTTGGTGACGGTGGTGCTGAAGAAGCCGTCCCACTCCAGGCGGCCGTAGAGCCCGGCCCAGTGGTTGTGCCGGTTGCCTGTATGCGGCAGGCACCAGGGAATGAGGGTGTTGAATTGTCGGTCCGCAGGGTCACAGGGCTTGCCTGGGGAGACGGAGAAGGTGAGGAAAGGGCTGAACAGGCAACCACAGGTGTGTTTTTAGGGAGCCATCACCCACCTTCGGCACAGGAGCAGACCCCCCGCAGCGCCCCGGAGCTGCTGCGGCCATTTTTCTTCTCGTGGTGCGTATACCGCAGCTTGCGCGTGGTCGTGCCGTCTGAGAGCCGCACCTCGATGTTAGGCAGGTCACGCCAATCAGAACCGGGGGCCAAGGGGATGTGTCTCATCCGGGCTGCAACCAGGGCGCTCATGTCCTGCCAATGACAAGCCCACCGTCACCGACGGCGGGGCAGGGGACACAGAGGGACACCGGTCACCCCCAGGAGCCCCAGTCCTCTCTGGGGAGAAGGCAGCCTGGCCCCCCTTGAGACCCCGGCATCCACACCTTGCAGATATGGTCCCTGAGGATGGGCTGATACTGAGAGCCCCGGATCTGCCGCTGGAACCAGGACTGGGGCTCGCCGTTGTAGGAGATCTCCAAGGCGGAGGCACCGTTCCTGATCTCCGGCAGGTCGGACATGGTGTCCCGCACGGTGATGGTGCGGAAGGGGCCGGAATACGTCCTGGGAGGAAGGAGGGAGCCGTGAGTAGCCGAAACCTCACCCTCGCCAGCCCCGGCACGGCAGCAAAGGCTCACCGGGTGATATTGCTAACAAACTTCTTGTCATCCACCACAACGCTCAGCTGACAGGCACGAGGCGCAAAGACATGCAAAGGCTCAGGGAACATGGGCAGCTTCTCGCCGGGAGCCGCGGCAAGGACGATGGCTCTCCGCCGCGTCTGGGCCACGCCGTACTGGCCAGCCTGGGAAGGAAGGACAACTCCTGAAAGGGCTGGAGCATCCCTGTCCAGTTTGTGCCCTCAAAGAGCTGGGAATATCCCCTCAAACCACCCAGAGAAGCCAAGAAGCAACGCAGCCAGCTGTTCCTGCACAAGGGATGGACCACGGCAGAGCCAGGTGAGAGGAGAAGGGTTTTCACCCCGCTTAATCACCTCGGGGTCACGCACCCACCCTACCTGTAGGACCCCGAAGGTGCACTGGTAACCCATGCGGACAAGGCAGCGCAAGGTGAGCTTCAGCACCATGGAACGCTTGAAGGACACAAAGTTCCTGACGTTCTCCAGAAGGAAAAACCGCGGTCTGTAGTAGTCGCAGTAGCTGCGAGGAGGGAAAAGAGACACAGGAGCAATGGCTGAGCGCAGGGTCCGCACCCCAACACAGCTCCTCGCCACCTCCCCTGCTCACCTGAGGAAGGAGACCACCAGGGAGTTCTTGAACTTGGAGTAGGTGCGGGAGTTGAAGCGGTTCATGCCGCTGAAGCCCTGGCATGGGGGACCACCGCACAGCATCTCCACGTCCCCCTTCTGCGGCAGCTTCTGCCCCAGCGAGTTGGTTTTCTCGCCAGACATGACCAGCTTCAGCAGGACGTTGCAATCCTCCGTGAAGACGGTAGTGCCGGGATTGTTCAGTCGGAAAGCCTGGGCGGCCGGCTCCCACATCTCGATGGCCCAGAGCGTCTCCGACACGCCTGGGGAGAGACAAAGCTGAGGATCTTGAGCCTGTGCGGAGGAGCAGAGCGCTGGCTCGCCCTCCCTGCTCCCGGCACATGCCAAACACAACTGTCAGCTCGGAGGAGCCGAGCGGGCAAGCTCGTCACCCCACCGCTGTCCCCGCTCTGCCGCTCACCTGCCTGGTGGAAGCCCTCAGACAGCCCTCCGCAGCCGGAGAAGACATCCAGGGTCCGCAGCTTGGGGAGCTTCAGCTCAGCCGGCTCCTGCTCGGCCTGCTCACAGCTCACCGACGACTTCCCTTTGCCTTTGCCTGCAAACACAGCCCCACTCGCATCAAAAAGCAAAGTCATTTCCTCCTCTCAGTGCTTACAAGGCAAATTCTTCTCCCTCTCCTCCACAACACTCCAAACATCAGCTTCGAGCACCTTTCAGCCCCTTAAGCGTTTCACTGCTGCTGCCAGAATCCGCCCCCTTGCCCTTGGAAGCCTCTCTTCTTTCCCCCCGCCATCCCTTTGCAGCCAGCAGCCCGTGGGCACAGGCAGAGCTTCTCAGGGTCAGCGGGGCACAGCGATAACGCAACAGGGCATCTCCCCGCGCCGGGAGAAGGGTACAAAGCCCTATGCTACGGAGCAACCAGCCCCTGGCAGAGGGTTGGCAAGAGAAAAAGCTTTGAGATCTCTCAGGGACCAGGTGCTCTCGCCACGAGGTTTATTTTTGAAAAGATTAGGTGCCTTCAAAAAAAAATAATAAAAAATAAAAAACCAGAGCTGCAGACCACATCGCTGCATCCTGCCAGAGCGTCGGAGCAAGGAGGAGGGCGCAGACACATCTGGTCGGTGCGGCAGGTCTTATCTCCGCTCGGCAGCGCTTAACGGCAAACACAAACTGGTTCACCCGCCCAAGACCTCTCCCCCTTGAGCAGACTTGCCTTTCCCTTTCCCCTTCCCCTTCCCTTTATTGCCAGAGCTCCGAGCGTGGTTGGGAGGATCTTCAAAGCTCTTGGTTTTTGCGTTGTAAGCCTGGGGAAAGAGAAAAAGTTCAGGACACTGGAACGTGAAGAATTTTTCTAGCTCAGGAACGACCGAGGCATTGCCAAGACCCCACGGGAGCTGCGAAACCAAAGGGCAGGACACAGGCGCAGTGTGGGGGCCTGTCACCTCCCTCTCAGTCACCTCCCAGAGCCGGGGTGGCCACCTGAGGGGCCAAATTTAGCCCCTCAGCTCCACGGGGAGCAGCTGCTCCAGCCGGTCACCCAGATTAAAGCTTCCTTTCTATCTGAGAGTCAAGTCCCCAGGAGGTTTCACCCAGCTCCAATCCTCGCTCTGCACAACACCCCCTCTGTGCAAGACACACGCGGGGCAGCAGGACAGCCCGTGCCAACACCTGTTCTGCTCAGCCCCTGGGGGCTCAGCACCCAGAGGGACACAGCCAGACCCGTCGAGCGCCGGGTCCCTCACCTCCAAGAAGTAGAAGCGGTCAAGCCCGCCGGCGGAGTAGTCCTGAATGCTCTCCGTCAGATCCTCCCCGTACACCACTGTGCAACGGCCCTGCACCGCACGGAAATCGACCGTCGTCTCCTCGTCGCTCCAGTACAGGAGGTTGATGTCCGCATGGTAGCTGGCTTTCATGGATTTGTGCGTGTTTTCGGGTCTGCAAGAGGAAAAAAAAAAAAAAAAAAAACAAACCACCAGGAGGAAACGTTTTCAGCGAGATCCTCACCGCCATCCAGCCTCTGGCGCTCACACTGCTCTGTCTCCCCAGAGAGAGGAGGGTTTTTTTCCTCCAGCTGCACATGTTCACTGGCACGGCCCGGGCACAGCACCAAAGGGATGTTTTCTTTCACACCAACGGGAGTTTTTTGAGGGGGGGTCTTCTTAAAGGGAGGGGGAACCACCACCAGAGCTGGTAAGTGAATTTAAAGGCAGAGAGAGCTAAAGCGAGGAGCTGTTACGCTTGAAACACGCAGTCCCGAGCATCAGCACGTTCCTCTCCCGCTGCCAAGGCTCTTCACACACATCCCTCCGTGGTGGGGGGCGGGGGGGGATGACTAAGAGCCTGCAAATGTCTGGGTAAACACCCACGCCCTGGGATGGCGCTGGCGGTGTGGTACAGCACCGGGGGCTGAGCCCAAAGCGCCGCGGTAAGCCCCTTCGAGCAGCGCCCACACTGCGGCGGCTCAAGGCGCCTGGCTCCGATGCGACCTCGAGCTGATGGCGCAGAGCTTTTCCCAGCACCTGCGCTCTCAGGCCGGCCCTGCAGCCCACTTCGGGGCTGGGGGGTGGGGTGGGGGGAGGGCTGTGCACCCCCACAGACCCCAGCAGTGCCGCTCACCTGTAAAACTTCCAGATGTGCAGCTTGATGTCAGCCTCGTTGGGTTTGCCGTTGCTGCGGATGTTGCAGAAGATCTCTTTGATGCGGCCCACGCGGTAAGGGTCGGGAGCATCCAGGTTGCTGCCCTTGATGTACTCCGAGTACTTGCGGTAGTGCTCCGGGTGCAGCTCCTCATCCACCGCCTCCTTTTTGGGGCGCTTGGCTGGGCTGGCAGGTTTCATGCTGGGGAGATGGGGAGAAAAGGAAGTTGAGGTATCCCTTTCCCCCCCAAAAAAAATACCCTAACAGCACAGAGCATCCTCCCCCAGCGCTGCCTAGCCTGCCTGCTTCCTCCTCGACGGAAGGTGGGCACCAAGCCACCACAGCAGCACCGGCACCGAACCTCCCGCTCCACAGCGCAAGCGTTTTACATCCCATAACCGTGCCTGGCTGCAGTCTGGGGTGCCCTACATGTCGCTGCCCCGGCCCTCTTCCCAAAAATTTGCCATTTCTCCTCCGGTAATTACAGGCAGCAGGCAGGGTCTTGTTTCACCTTTCATCTACCCAGGCTCGCTCTTTTGGAAGAAAAAGTAACACGCAAAAGGATTCCGAGTCATCTGCCAAAATACAGCAGCTCAGCAATTGGGGTTGTCTGAGCAGGGAGAAGTCGCTCGGTTTAACGACGGGAGGAGAAATTGGGGTCAGAAGCACCTTGATTTTTAAGCTAAGCTTTTGGAAATAAGGGCGATGGGGTGCTTTGTTTACGGGTGGGATTCGCCACCCGCAGACTACGTCCTCTGCTACCAAAAGCTGGACCAAACAGCATCCTGAGAAGCGAGTAAACCGCCCCCCTGCGAGCACCAACCTGAAGGAAAAAGCTTCTGGCAGGAGGTAGACACCATCTCCCACCCTGTACTGCACTCCGTTCTTGGTGGCCATGGCGTAGAACATCTTCCCATCCCCTTCCTCCAAGGGCTCGGCCACTTTGGGTATCTCCTTGTGCCTTACCTCGTCCAGGCGCGTGCAGCTCATGCAGAACCTGTGGGAATGGGGACGGAACGCGGGGGTGGGGACCCTGCCAAAGCCAAGAAGCTCCGGCCACCCATTTTGGGCAAAGCAGACCCCGAGCACCTCTGCCCCGCGCGCGCTCACTTGTATTTGTTGTCTTCCGTGGGCTGAGTTTTCGGCGGGGACTCGAATCGAGCGTACTCCTGGTCGTACCACATCTGATAAAAATAAGTTCTCCCGTCGTCTTCCACCATCTTGATCTCCATGTCCAGCCCGCCCTGCTAGGAGAGAGGTGTTCACAGGGATCGGTGACGCCGCTCACACCGGGCCAGCTCCGGGCCAGCGCCAAGGTTTGCAGGGCTGTCACCCACCTCCATGGACCAGTTCTCCGAGGGCGCCTTGTAGATCACTTTGACTTTGCCATGGATGTAGGAGAGCTGCATGTCCTCGCACTCGTCCACCAAGAAGAGCTCCAGGGGGTCGGAGGTGGCCCCCAGGACGGTGTCCGAGCCCGGGCAGAACCAGTGCGCGTGGAACATTTGGCCACTGCTGTCCTCCCACATGGCTGTCACCCTGAGGGGGAAGGAGCCAGGGTTACGAGGCACCAAAAAAGCTGCTCTGAGCCTCGCCAGAGCCAGAGAGCCCCCAGACAGCAGCACAGCCACGCAATTAGCGTTCTCTAATTGGGAAGGTCAGCTGTTCCCACGCACATCCACCCCAACAGGAGGCAGAAATTCAGCCCCTTCAGCAGCACGGCACCGACCTGGCGAGGTAGAGGGGCTTGGTGGGATCGTCGGGACTGACGGAGACACAGTCTCCCACCTCCAGGGTCTCCGAGTCGATGCAGACCCTCTGGTAGTAGTCCTTCTTCCCATCGCTCTGCAGAAGCGGCGGGACAGCGGAGAACCCCGTTAAACCCCCCCACGCGGGCGAGCGACGCAGCCCAAGCACCCCCCCCAGCGGGGTCCTGCCCAGCCTCACCTTGACGGGCTCCCCCACCCAGGAGATACGGCTCTTGTTCTGCTTCTTCTTCCTGCCCTGCAGCATCTTCTTGGGCGAGGGCATCTCGGGGATGTTGTCATCTACCTCCTCGTCCTCATCAGCTTCCCGGACGGCCAGGTTGGGACACCTGGGGACACAGGGACCGGCATTGCAGCAGGGCAGGGGGCAGAGACCACGTCCCCTCTCTCCGGATGCGGAGAGGGTTTTGGTAGGAGACATCGCTGCCCGGGTGAGACGCACCTCCTCTGCAAACAAGCCTGCTTGCTCCGGCCGCTGCCCCCGAACTTCACCATGTTCTGGCAAGCTTTGCACTTCCCGCACTCGGGCTGCTGGCAGACCTGGAGCAGGGAGAAGGGACAGTGGAAACCCCTCAGGCAGGGACAGCGGGAAGCTCCGTGGCTTCTGGAAACAGCTCCCCCGCCCCAAAGGAGCGACCCCAGAGGGGGCAATTCATCTGGGATGGAAGGGACGGCAGGGGGATCGGGTCACTTCAGCGCCCCCCCCCCCCCATTACCTCGCAGACGCCACAGCGCCGGCGCTTCATGGCGTTCTCCTTGTCATCTTCCTTCTCATCCTTCTCGATCTGCTCCGAGAAGAAGGTGTCGAAGATGAGGTACACCAGCTTGGTGGTGGTAGCTTTGGTGGGACCTTTGTCCTTGTCTATTTTGGTGGGGTGCCGGATGGCCTGCCGCCTAACAGCTCGCCTGTGACCAAGGGGACAGCGGTGAGAGGCGACTCCCTGCCTCAGATCGCTGACAGCTACAGCCACAAGGAACAGCCTGGCACCCAAGGAGGATCCCCAGGGAACAGAGCTCTCCCCAGGGCACCCAAGAGGCCAGGTCCACGGCAGGATCCCCTGACAGGATCCCCTGACAGGCACCCAGGAACGCGCTGTGGCTGGCACAGGGTCCCGAAAGGATGCTACAGCGGGGCAGGGAGCAAAGCCAGGCTCCGGGGACCCAACCCAGCGCCTTTCCTCGCTCAGGGAAGCACTAGGCTGAGAGTTTTTTCCAGTTTGGGGAGGATTTCTACTCCAGTTTCCCAGTGCTGCTCGTGCTACTGAGCATAAATCCTCAGATCATCCCAGCTGGGAACAAGCCAAAAGCTTTTCCTGGCAGGATCCCCCGCGCAAAGCCGACGGGAACCAACCCGCCGGGCTCCTCCTGGGATGCACCGAAGCCAAGCGCCCCCCAAAAAGCGTGTCTACACGGGGCCACCGGGCTCACCTCTTCCCCAAGGTGACTCCAGCCAACTTGATCAAGTCCCTCATGCAGGGCGTGATGAGGACGGGGGGTTCGTCGCTGTCGCCGGCTTCGTCGTAGCTTTCCACCTGCTCCACCACAAACTGGGCATGTCGCAGGAGCGAGTCCTCTGTGAAGCGGTTGAAGTTCAGCCCCGCGGGAGGTACGGTGGTCTGCGAGGAGGGGTTGGTTAGGGAAAGGGTGCCGGAGCGACTCCCCCCCCCCGGGGATGCCACCGCCGTTGGATTTTCACCTCGATTTTGTTGAGCAGATCCTCGTAGCTGACGTCGCGGTTGTTCTGCAGGAACTCGACGACGATTTTACTCATGTAGATCTTCTCTTGCATGAGGGCGAATATGGGGGCGTACTCCTCACTGGGCTCCATCAGGATGTAATCCGCGAAGGCTGCGGGTAGTTAAAATACCGGGAAATTTAGCGGGATTTCAGGATGAGCGAGTCCTGCCGGGAGGAAGACCAGCCCACCCACGCCGCTACAGCACCGAGACGTAAGTCTGCAGGGATGCTCTACCACGAGCCAGGACCCACGGGCACTCAGCTATCGCCACCAAAGCGAGGAGGGAGGGGGGACGCAAGGTGGGGTGCGCTATCCGTGCGCTAGCCTTCTCTTTTTGCTGTTCCCTGATTAGAAAACAAAGATAATCCAGGGTTTGGGTTTGGGTTTTTTTTTTTTCCTCTCACTACAAACTCCATTTGCTGATGCGCAGGAGAGTTAAGTCCTCTGATATCACCAGGGTTCCTTGCAATAACGGTGAAGGGAGAAAGCTTTTAAAGCCCCCAAAAATCAGCTGCTTCCCCCAAATAAGCTACGGGGGGGCGGGGGGGAAGCCAGCTGGGACACGGAGCCAAGGGCTGGCCGGGACTGGGCGTTCCTCCAAGACCTTTCTCAACACAAACCTGTCCAAAAAGCCTGGGGAGTAGAGTAAGAAAGCAACAGAGCCCCGCAACGGGGCCAAGAGGTCAAGAGCAAAGAGAAGACTCCCTCCGAGAGAGACCCTGACCCGGCCTCGCTTGTCCCAGCTCCGACAGCCTCACGCAGGGCGCTGCCAAGCAGCTGCGAGCTCAGCAAGCGGTTTTGTACGCGTTTAGGCGCCGCTGTGCTAAATAAACCCAGAGCCACGCGTCGGCACGGTCCTCCACCTCGCCCTGGGCTTGTTGGGGCCGGTTCCCGGCAGCAGCGAAGTCCACGAAGCCAAATAAAGCTCCTTCACCAGCCGGATACATGATGGAGACTGTGATCCCAAGCCAGACGTGCTCCCCGAGCCCAACGCCCCCCCATCCTCGCTCACTCACCTGTGGTGAAGCCGATCAAAGCCTTCTCCCCTCCATCGAACCCCGTAATCCACCAGGCGTTTATGGGTCCCAACTTCTTGGCTCTCACCCCACCTGAAAGCAAGAAAACCCCAATTTCAGCCTTCAGCACCCAAAAACACCCAAGCCCCGAGCGACTGCAGGATGCCAAATCGCCACCTGGACCCGCCTTCGTTTTGCGCAAGGCGTCAAGGCAAGATGTAAGGTGACAAACCGCCCCGCCCCTGCGGCCCCCGAGGCTCCTCCGCGCCCGACTCACCGTCCAGACAAGGGTTATCGTCGTAGATGGGCTTCACGGCACCACTGAAATACAACTCGATGTTCCTCTCGATCAAGCCGGTGTCAAAGGGGCACAAGTGACCTCGCTTGTCGTAGACGCTGGCGAAGGACGGAGATGGGAGCTCGACGCCTTATCCCGGGAGGTTTGTCAATGTAGCAGGTTTTGAATCGCCTGCTTTCCGCCCGCCCCCCCCCTCACCTAAAAGAGGTGACTTTGTGCTGCGGCAGGTCCTCGTAGCTCTCAAAGCCATCTTCGTTGGCGTCGAAGAGGGACAAACGCTCGTCCGTCAGCATTTCTGGCTCCTCCAGCTACACCAAGGAGAGCAGACGTTGCTGAAGGAGCATTCCCGTTAGCGCCACAGCTCTCCCCGCGCCCGGAGAAGGAGCGTTAAATCCCTTACGGCATCATCAGGATCCCCTTGGAAGAATTTGAGGTCGGGATCATCGAGGTACTGCCTGCAGTCGACGCACTTGGGAGGGGTGGTCTGCAAGACAAGGGAGGCTGCGTCAGCTTCTCCCTCCCCCCACGGTCCCGTTCATTAGCGCAAACGAGGGTTTGTAAAGCACAACAGCGGCCGCTGCCCTGGCATTGAAAGCAGCTCCCCAAAACCAACCCCCCCAGCGAGGTTGGGAAGCTGGGTGGGCTGGAAACGGCTTTATCTTTCCCTTAGCCCAGCCCTTTAAAAGAGCTAAAAAATTTTAAAAAAATAAAAATAAAAAAGTCACCCTAAAACGCTGAGATGGAGGAAAACGAACTTACTTTAGCAGGTGTCGTAGTCTTAACCTGAGTAATTTCATCTTTTATCTCTGACCTGGGTGTAAAAAGGTACAGAGGGATGAAGACAGCGGCGTAACATCGTCGTCCTCCCCGTCTCACCGAGGCCACGGCGGAGGGAAACAGCCCCAGGCCCAACGCAGGGCCTTCCTCCTCCTCCTCCTCACCCTTCTTTGGTTTCGATTTTAATCCTCTTCTCATCTTGCTCCTTGAGGGAGAAACGAAGGGGCGTGAGGGGAGGTTGGAGAGTGCGACGCCCTCCAAGACAGCACACCCAACCCCAGCGCCGCGGCGGCCCGGCAAAGCCGCCGGCAAAGCCCTCAGCTGCCCCCGGTGCCGGCACACACCTTGTCCTCCAGCTCCTCTTCCTCCTTCTCCACATTCATGGCCTCCTGCTTCACCTCCCCGTTCACCTCCTCCGATTTCCGTTTGTTGGACCTAACGGTTTGTAAACGCAACGGATGAAGCAGAGGAGCCAACGGCACGAGGATCTGGGGCTCTCCCGGCCAGTCCCATCGAGAATCGCGACTTTTGGGAGCCCCGGGTGGCAGAGAGGAAGAAGAGGGCGAAGGCTCCCGCGGGGGGGATGCGGTAAAAGGAGGCAGAGGCCCCAGCCCTGCCACCAGACTGACCCTTTGGAGAACATGCTCAGGATGGTCGGCTGCCGGCCAGAGCTCCGAGTGACGCGGGAACTGGCGGGAGACTCTGTTAGGGAGAGGACGAAGGGGCGCGTTAACGATGGGGACCCGCTGCCCTTCCCCCACCCAACACCCCACAGGGCTGGGACCACCGTGGGTGACAGCACCCCTTCTCCGGGCACCCCAGCATCCTGGTGGGACAAGGCAAGGAGACGCCAAAACTGTTCCTGGGGCCGGTGAGGGGTGGAACTCTGCACTCAATCCCTCCGGGAACCGTTGTGCTCCCAGTTGGTAATTAATAGCACTCAATTAATTCATTTAAATCTGTCGGGAAAGAGAACGGAAAAGCAAGTCGCCCCCGGCACCGCCATTACTTTTACTCTCCCCGTTGGAGCGGCTCCTCCTGGCCTTGCGCGCCCGCGGTGTGGGGACCGATAAAGAGGAGGAGGAAGAGGTGGCTGCTTCCTCCACTGCTTCCTCCATCTCCATCGCGCTGTCTTCTTCCCCGTCGGGCCCGGCTCGCTCCGAGTCCTCGTCGCTCCCGTAGGTGCCGTTTTTGGTGCAGCCATTGGATGCCTGCAACAGCGGCACCGCGGCCCCATTCTCCACCGCCAGCTCTTGGTGCAGCAGGGCCTTCACCTTGGCCAGGTACCTCTCCTGGGAGGGGAGAGCAGCGGTTAAACCACCCGGCCACGGCGCTGCCACAACCCCAAAGCCACCAAAAAACGGGGCGGGGGGGGTGGGGGGGGGGGGGCAGGGGGTGTCTCACCTCCGAGAGCTCTTTGCAGCGGAGTTTGGCTTCCAGCTCGCTCAACTGGTTCTGGACATCGGCTTGGAGGAAGCCATGGATGAGGCTCAGCTTCTCCTTGACGCACTCCTGCGGGGACGGAGGGGACGGCGTGGGGCGGGCGGCGGTGACGTTCCCCGCGGGGCTCGGTGGAGCGGCGTCTCCGTAGGCGGCCGGGCTGAGCCGAACCGCCGGTGGCTCCGAAAGCGGGCGCCGCTCACCCAGCTCGCGAGGACCCTCCCGAAAGGAGGTGACGGTGGGTTCCATATGACAACGGACAGCGCCGACACCGGGACTACGACCTCACCGGGTCCAGGGAGCTGGGCCAGCAAGGGAGACACGGCGGGGTCTCACTCGGCCAGCCCGCCACACCGTCCCCCCCTGCCCCACGCCGTGGGGCGCTGGACCCCCCCCCCATCCTGGTGACGGCTGGGCAGCACCGCTGGATCGCAGAGTTATCCGGGCATCCAGGAGCCGGCTCCGGCGCCCTGCCGGCTCCCACCGCTGCGAGCCGGAGCATCCCCAGCCTGACGGCAGCACCCGGTGCGGGACCGGCGGTGACGGCATGGGATGACGGCGCCCAAACCGGAGCAAAGCGTGGACGGAAACGCGGCTCCCGAGGATCCGGAGCCACTCACCTTCTCGCTCAGGCTGTCTTCATCCCTCTCCAAGTCCTGCAGCCTGGAAAAGAAGAGAGTTGGGGGTTTCACCGTGCTCCACCGACGAGGTTACGATGCGGGGGGCGGGGGGGGCAACCGGGACGGCCCCCCCAATCGCTTTGACGGCTCTAGAAGTGGCACCTGGCGAAGGAGCGGCGCAGGCCACGGCCGCAACGTGCGGCCAGACACGCTCGGAGCAAGGGGGATGCTCAGCTCCCAGGCGGGGAATAAGGGGGGGGGCTGCTAGCAGGACGCCGGAGCCCAAGGGACCCCCCCCCACACACACACAGGGTAATGGCGGAGGCTCGTTGCCCACCCGTACCCCACCCCGGCAAAAAAGCCAGCGGGAGGAGAAGCCACGTGTCACGGTGGCACAAAGCGGCGACCGAGGGTGGGGGGAAGCGGCTGGCGCTACCCCTGGGCGGCGGGGACAGCCCCCAGCCCCACGGTGAGGAGGAAACACCGGAGCTCCCCCACCCCCCACCCCAATTCACCGTGGCTCTCCCAACTGAAACGGGGAGCCCAGCTGCCAGAGCGGGGCCACGCGGCCACCGGTCCCCCGGGCCACGGGATGGGACCTCGCCGGTGCCACCGGGACGTTGGTTCCCATCTCACCTCCGGCCGCTCGGGGTTGTTTTGGTTTCCTACCCTCACGCCGCCGCCAGTTCCTTCAAACCGGAGCTAAGGGGGGAAGGGGTCCCCCAACAACACCCACCCCCCTAAAAAAAAAAAAAAAGGGGGGGGGGACAGGGGGGATAAAACCCGTCTGACACCTGGCTTTGAGGACGGCCACGCAGCCGGAGACCCCCGGCAACCGGGAAAAAGTCGGGGCGCAGGGGGGCTGTGCCGCAGCAGAAGGGGGGAGCCAAACCGGAGAATGGCTTGAGCGCAGCGGGGGGGGGAAGTGGGGGGGGAGTGGGGGGGAGTGGGGGGGCCCCCCCCTTCCCGCTGGCCAGGGGATGCCGGGAGGCAAGCGGAAGGGACAATAGCCGGCGGGGAGGACGGCGCAGGAAACACCAAACCTTCCGTGCCCCCCCCCCAAACCTTCCATGTGCCCCCCACCCCAAACCTTCCGTGCATCATCCCCCCCCAAACCTTCCGTGCGTCGTCCCCCCCCCCAAACCTTCCATGTGCCCCCCAAACCTTCCGTGCGTCGTCCCCCCCCCCAAACCTTCCATGTGCCCCCCAAACCTTCTGTGCGTCGTCCCCCCCCCCCAAACCTTCCATGTGCCCCCCAAACCTTCTGTGCGTCGTCCCCCCCCCAAACCTTCCATGTGCCCCCCAAACCTTCCGTGCATCATCCCCCCCCCAAACCTTCTGTGCGTCGTCGTCCCCCCCCAAACCTTCTGTGCGTCGTCCCCCCCCCCCAAACCTTCCGTGTGCCCCCCAAACCTTCTGTGCGTCGTCGTCCCCCCCCAAACCTTCCATGTGCCCCCCAAACCTTCTGTGCGTCGTCCCCCCCCCAAACCTTCCGTGTGCCCCCCAAACCTTCTGTGCGTCGTCCCCCCCCCCCCAAACCTTCCGTGCGTCGTCTGCCCCCCCCCCCCAAACCTTCCATGCGTGTCCGTCCCCCCCACCCCCTGTCTGGGGGGTGGGGGGGGACGTGGGGATGGTGCTGGAGCCCTCCGGAGCCAGGCGGGGGATGGCTCAAGACCCCCAACCCAATCTCCCCCCCACGCCCCACTCCCCCCCACCCCCCCTCCAGGCAGGGATTTGTGCCATCCCCGACCCCCCCCCCCAAAAAAGATGGGGGGCTACTGAGGGTCGTGCCCCCCCCCCCCCCAAGTGGCTGGTTGCGCCTTCGGTCCCTGCCCCGAGCGGCAGCGTGGGGACAAAGCCACGCGGGGGGCAAGGCCAGGCGCCCCCACCGCCACGTGGGGCCGAGCTGTGGGGCAGCAACACCCTGGTGGCCCCCCCACCCCCGAGGGAGCCCCCCCCCCATCAGCTGGGGGCAGAGGGGGCTGCGGGGACCCCCGGTGCAGTGCTGAGCCGTGGTGGGGCTCGCCAAGGGGCAGGGGGGCTACGGAGCGCGATGCTGGGGGGGCGGTGTGAGTATGGGGGGGGCGGGGGCGGGGGGCTATGCGATGGGGGGGCTCAGAGCACTGCATGGGGGGTCAAGGAGAGCTGGGGGGGTCTGTGCGATGGCTGGGGGGGCTCAGGGCAAGGGGGGGGGCGGGTCAGGGGAGTGCAGGGCTGGGGGGCTCAGCACGCTGCAGGGGGGGTCAGGGCAGTGGGGGGGGCTCAGGGCACTGCATGGGGGAGTCGAGGAGTGCTGGGGGGTCTGTGCGATGCCTGGGGGGGCTCAGGGCAGTGCACGGGGGGGGCAGGGCAGTGTGGGGGGGTCAGGGAGTGCTGGGGGGTCTGTGCGATGCCTGGGGGGGCTCAGGGCACTGCACGGGGGGGCAGGGCAGTGTGGGGGGGTCAGGGAGTGCTGGGGGGTCTGTGCGATGCCTGGGGGGGCTCAGGGCACTGCACGGGGGGGCAGGGCAGTGGGGGGGGGTCAGGGAGTGCTGGGGGGTCTGTGCGATGCCTGGGGGGGCTCAGGGCAGTCACAGGGGGGGTCAGTGCTGGGGGGTGTCAGGGCCAGCCAAGGGGGCCAGTGCAGTGCAGGGGGTGCCAGGGGAGGGGGGGCGGGGGGTGCCAGGGCTGGGCTGGGGGTGTCAGGGACGGAACGGGGGGGGCTGGGGGGTGTCAGTGCCCGGCCAAGGGGTGTCAGGGCTGGGGGAGGGGGCAGGGCCGGGGGGGGGGGCCAGGGCCCGACCAGGGGGTGTCAGGGCCGGGCCGGGGGGCGTGTCAAGGCCCCGTCAAGGGGTGTCAGAGCCGGGGGGTGCCAGGGCCGGAGGGGGGGGGAAGGGGGGAGGGGGGCAGAAGACGCGGGGGGGCTGGGGCTGTCAGTGTCTGGCCAAGGGGTGCCAGGGCCGGGGGGTGGGGGCTGGGGGGTGTCAGGGCCCGGCCAGGGGGTACCAGGGCTGGGGGGGGGCGGGGTTTGGGCAGGGCTGGGGGTGCCAAGGCCGGGGCGGGGGGGGCTGGGGGGTGTCAATGCTGCTCCGGGCCGGTGGGTGCCAAGGCCGGAGGGGGGGGCTGGGGGTGTCAGTGCCAGGGCCGGGGGGCGTCAGGGCCTGGGGGGGCGGGGCCGCGGGGTGCCAGGGCCGCTCCGGGCCGGGGGGGTGCCGGGGAGCGTGGGGGCGGGGGGGTGCCAGGCCGGGCCGGGGGGCGCCCCGGCGGGGGGCCGGGGGTGCCGGGGACTCACCGTCGGCGCAGCTCGGCGGGCAGCGGGGCCGGGGGCAGCGGCGCGGCCCGGGCCGGCATCGGGGCGGCGGCGGCGGGAGCGGCGGGGCCGGGCGGCGGATTCGCGCGGAAACCAGCGGCGGGGGCGGGGCGGCGCCGGGCCAGACCATGGCAGCGGGGGCGGGGGGGGGCGGGCGAGACCACTGCGGCGGGGGAGGGGGGCAGGACAGACCATTGCGGGCCGGAGCCCGGGGGGGGCGGGGGGGGTGTGGGGGGGTGTGTGGGGAGGCGCCTGCGGGGGGCGGGCAGAGAGGGGACCCCCCCCGGCCGAGGGGCCGCGGGCCGGGCGCGGGGCGGTACCTGTCCGGGGGCGGCGGAGCGGGGCGGCACGGGCGGGCGCCGCACGGAGGGGCCCGGCCGGCGGGAGGGGCCGCCCCGGGGGGGAGCGGACCACTGCGGGGCGGGGGGGGGACGGGGGGACGTACCACTGCGGGGCGGGGGGGACACGGGGGCACGTACCACTGCGGGGCGGGGGGCGACGTAACACTGCGGAGCCGGGGGTGGGGGGGAACAGGGGAACGTACGACTGGGGGGGGGGGGGGAGACGGGAGACAGACACAGGGGAACGTACCACTGCGGGGGGGGGGACGGGGGGACGTACCACTGCGGGGCGAGGGGGGGACAGGGGGACGTACCACTGCGGGGCGGGGGGATGTACCACTGAGAGGTGGGGGGGGCGGGGAGACGTACCACTGAGAGACGGTGGGGACGTACCACTTTGGGGGGGGAGGGGGGGAGGCGGAAGAACGTACCATTGCGGGGCAGGGGAGGGACAGGGGAGACGTACCACTGCGGGGCCGGGGGTGAGGTGGAGGCACGTACCATTGCGGGGTGGGGGGGGACGACAGGGAGGACGTACCACTGCGAGTTGGGGGGGGGGATAGGGGGATGTACCACTGAGGGCTGGAGGGACACGGGTCAGAGCACCGCAGGGATGGGGGGTGGGGCAGGCCCTAGCACAGCGGGTATGGGCTGTACCACTGTGGGAAAGGGGTGGATGGTCTGTACCACTGCTGGGATGGGGGTGTGGGCTGTACCACCGGGGGACAGACGGGGTAGCACAGTGGAGATTGGCGGGGGGGGGGGGGGGGGACGACGACGGACGACGGGACGGGACGACAGGCTGTACCATGGCGGGGGGGGGGGACAGGCTGTACCATGGCAGGGTTGGGGGGGACAGGCTATACCATGGCAGGTCTGGGGGAGGGCCCAGGCTGTACCATGGCAGGTCTGGGGGGGACAGGACGGGGCCAGGTGCAGCCCCAGGGCTGCCCTACACCCCCCCAGCACCCAGTGACCCCCCAGGGTGGGACCCAGACCCCCGCTCCCCCCCAGCCTCAGCAGCCAGGAGACCACCGGCACCGGATCAGCCCCTTGCTGGGGAGCTCGAGCCCCCTTTTGGTGGCCCCAAAAGAGCGGCCAGGGCCCCTCCAGCTCCCGCCTCGTCTGGTAATGAATCACAGCAGTTCCCGCGGGATTCCCCCATTCATCACCAGCCGTGGGGCTCCGCCGGCCGGGTGGGGGGCCCAGGGCCCGGTACCCGGTGGGGGGCCCGGTTCCACACAGCCCCACCGTGGCGATGGGCGAACGGCGGCGCATCCCACTCCCCATCGTCCATGGAGGCGGCCGGGGATCGGGGATCAGTGCCAGGCCCCGGCGCTGCGGGGGCGACCGAAACACCGCGGGTCATTGCCGGGGCGCCTGCGGGGTGCCAGGATGGGGACCCGTCCCGACGGTGGCGGCGGGGGGAAAACGAAACCCCCTCCCCCACCCCCCCCTCGCTTCCTCTGCACCCTCCAAGGGAGGAAACGGGGCCAAATTAGGGCACCAAAAAATTCGGTGCCGGCACCGGCACACCGAGCCCAAACCGGCACCCGGGACAACCAAGCCCGGGGTTGGGGCGACTGTAAGAGCACGAGTGGGGGTCCGCAGGGTCCTGGGGGGAGCCACGTGTCCCCTCGCTTCCCCCCCCCCGCCCCAGGGTTTCCCCGAAACACCGCCAGCCGCCGTGGGGAAGCAGCTGCGGTTGAGGCTGCAGCCGTGTGAGACGGGGGCGAGGAAGCGCCGGCACCCAGCCCCAGCCGGGCCCTGGGAGCCCCAGACCCCCACCCATGGGTGCTGGCACCGGGAAGCCGGGGCAAAGCACCCATCCCCCTTCTCGGTGCAGGGAAGATGCTGGGCTGCGCTCCCGGGTCTCTAAAAGCCGCCGAGCGTTGAACATCCCCATCCAGCCAAATGTCGGGTGCCCCGCCCCCCCCAGCCCCCTCCCCACCAGAAATCAGGGGGGAGCCCGGTGGTCCCCAGCCCAGGAAGGAGGCGGAGGCAGGTGGAGAAGCACCGTTTTAATAAAACCATCGCCCCTTGTGTGGGGGGTCGCTGGGGATGGAGGGGGGGCTCCTGGGGTGGGGGTGGGGGGGGCACTGGGACCAGGCAAAGCCCCGGCGGAGCCAGCCGCAACGACCCCCCCTCGCCTCCTCCGCGCGCCAGCACGCGGCGGGACCACGGAGCAGGGTGGGAGGACACGGGTGTCCCCGTGTCATCGTCCTCCCCACCCCACCCCCCTCAACGGCGAGCGCCCCAGGCCCGGCTTTCCCAGGAAACCCCCCCAAACTCCTCCGGCTGCAGCAGCGGTCGGAGCCACCCACGGTGTCGGGGAGCAGCCGGGAGCAGAGGATTTGCCACTGGCGCCAGGGGGGTGCCGGGGGGGGGGGGAGGGGCCCCAAGACCCGTCCGACAGGTCCCACGGGGGCCCCAGGGCTCGGGCAGGGCGTGGGAAGAGCAACACGCGTGCTCGCGCACACGCAAGACGGCGCACGCGTGCACCGGTCACGGTCATCCCGGCCGGAGCATCGGCATCGCCGCCGGGGATGCCAGCGGGAGGGATGCTGGGGGGGTGGATGCCCGGGGGGGGGGGGGGAAGGGGGGGAGGGGGGGGATGCCCGAGATGAAGGTGCAGTTGTCCATCCGTACCTGGAAAAATTCCCACCTTGATCCCACTCACCGCCCCGGCAGTGGGGCAGCCGTGGGGCGGCCGTGGGGTGGCCGTGGGGACCCCCTAGACGGAGGTGGTACACTCGCGGGTGATGGGCGAGGTGGGTAACTCGTATTTTGGGGTGCAGCGGTCCAGCGAGCTGGAGGTGCGGAGCGGGAAGCCGCAGCGGCCGGGGGGCTGGTCCCGGCGCCCAGCACCGCAGCAGCATAGCACCCGCAGGAATTCCCGGCGCATGTCCTTGCTGCGCAGCGTGTAGATGATGGGGTTGGCGGCAGAGTTGAGGGTGGCAAAGGCAAAAAAATAGTTCGCTTTATAAAGGATCCGGCACGCCCGGACGGGGCAAGAAGCGTCCATGAGGAGGATGATGAAGGCCGGCAGCCAACAGATGATGAAGGCTCCCAGGACGATGGTGACGGTCTTGAGCAGGGCCAGGGTCTGGGCTGGTGGCGATCTCGGCGTGGCTGGAGCGCACGATGCAGTAGATGCGGCTGTAGAGCCCGACGATGGCGAGGAGGATGAGGGTGAAGATGGTGATGACGAAGAGGACGTAGCGTTTGGAGTAGAGGGGGAGGACGGTGGAGCAATCCCGCAGGTCGCTCATGCAGTTCCAGCCCATGATGGGGAGGCTGCCGATGGCCGCCGCGATCACCCAACAAGCCCCGATGAGCAGCACCATCCGGCAGTTCTTGTCGCTGCTGTAGACCTTGACCTTGGTGATGGCCACGTGGCGCTCGATGGCGATGGCCAACAAGCTGAAGACGGAGGCGGCCAAGGTGGCGAAGGCCGTGCCCTCCCGCACGAACCACTGCACCGGCGTCAGGTTGAAGGTGGCGGCTCCGGAGAATAAAATGTTGGCCATGAAAGCCAAGCCGGCTAGAAGATCGGAAAAAGCCAAATTCCCGATGAAGATATACATGGCCGAGTGAAATTTCTTGTTGCGGCAAACGGAGATGAGGACCAGCAGGTTCTCCAGCACGATGAAGCAGCACAGGACGATGATGAGGATGGAGACCACCCAACGGGAGGTGCTGGGGGGGCTTTCGGAACCTTCCTTGGTGTAGTTGTAATGTTCTCGGATCTTCTCCGTGTTAAAATATTCCTTGTAGATGCTCCCCATGGTTCCTCGCCCGCGCGTCGCCCGTCCCGCCACCCTCAGCGCTGCCGGGACATGATGCCGGGGCCACGGTGACCTACAGGGGTGGGGGGTGGGGGAGAAAAGATGGGGGTGGGAAGGGTGCCGGGGTCCCTCGGGTGACCACAGCTGGGTGGCACATCTGGTTGGGTGACAGCCAGGGTCCCCCCGCGCCGGCAGGGCAGAAATGACTCAGAAAGGAAATC
The DNA here is from genome assembly GCF_023634085.1 of Falco cherrug. NCBI lineage: Eukaryota > Metazoa > Chordata > Aves > Falconiformes > Falconidae > Falco > Falco cherrug. The sequence continues at coordinate 41,066 of NW_026599276.1, read as the reverse complement.
CTGGTGGTGGGCGAGGAGGGTGGGACCAGGACCTGGGGGGGGGGATGGGACACCCTGGGGTGACCACGGGGGGGGGGCACCACGGGGGATGGGGGGTGCGGGGGGGGTGAAGGCCTGGGTGTCTTCCCTGGGGTGGGCAGGACCCCCCCGGCACCGGCTTGGGGGGAGGGGGGGGTGGGGAGGCAGTGGTGACCCCCACCTTGGGGGGGGTGGGGGGCACCTCGTGTTGCCCCCCCTCGATTTGGGAGGGGTCTCTGCATCTGCCCAGTTAGGATGGGGCACCCAGTACCATCGTGTGTGTGTCCCAGTTAGGGACGCGGCACCCTGTACTCCCATGTCCCCCTCCCCAGTTAGTGATGGGGCACCCGGTACCGCGTCCCCCAGGGAGGGGACAGCCGGTTGGGTACCGTCGCCCCCCCCCACATTAAGGACGGGACCCCCGGTTAGGCCCTTCCCCGCCCCCCCCCCCAGTGGTACCGGGACCCCAGAGGGGAGCGGGTGGGTGCGGGGCTGGACTGAGATGGGGGGGCGGGGGGGAAGGAGCCCCGCGCCCCCCCGCACCTGCAGCCCTCCCGGTGGGGTCCCCGTGCCCTCCCGGTTGGGTCCCGGTGCCGCTCCCCGGTGCCGCCCCCCGGTGGGGTCCAGATGCCCCTCCCGGTGGGGTCCCGGCGCCCTCCCGGTGCCGCCCCCCGGTGCCGCCCCGGTGCTGCCCCCCGGTGTGGTCGCCGTGCCCTCCCGGCGGGGTCCCGGTGCTGCCCCGGTGGGGTCCCGGTGCCCTCCCGCCGCCCCCCACCCCCCCCGAGCGCTGCCTCCCGCCGCCCGCCCGGGCCCTTGCGCAGCCGCGCCCGGTGCCGGGGCACGGCCCCTCGCTCCCCCCCGCCCCGGGACCCCCCCCTCGCCCTCCCCCCCGTCCCCGGTACCGGGAGGAGCCGCCGCCCCCCAGCCGAGGCACCGGGCACCGCGGAGCATCCGCCGCTTCCCGTTCCTCGCCCGCCCCCGGTCCCACTGCGGCGGCCGCCGGGCGGAGCCTGCGCCGGGGGGGCGGGCGGGGCGGGGGGCGCGGGGACCCCCGGGGAGTCCCAACCGGGAACCGCCTCGGGAGCCTGGACCGGGAATCGCACCGGGATCTTGCATCGGGACCGTGCCCCGGGATCCTGCCCGGGGAGCCCCAACAGGGACCGGCCCCGGGATCCTGTCCCGGGAGCCCCAACCGGGAATCGCACCGGGATCCTGCCCCGGGAGCCCCAACCGGGATCCTACCCCGGGAGCCCCAACCGGGAGCCCCAACCGGGAATCGCACCGGGATCCTGCCCCGGGAGCCCCAACAGGGACCGGCCCCGGGAGCCCCAACCGGGAATCGCACCGGGATCCTGCCCCGGGAGCCCCAACAGGGACCGGCCCCGGGATCCTGTCCCGGGAGCCCCAACCGGGAATCGCACCGGGATCCTGCCCCGGGAGCCCCAACCGGGATCCTACCCCGGGAGCCCCAACCGGGAGCCCCAACCGGGAATCGCACCGGGATCCTGCCCCGGGAGCCCCAAACAGGGACCGGCCCCGGGAGCCCCAACCGGGAATCGCACCGGGATCCTGCCCCGGGAGCCCCAACAGGGACCGGCCCCGGGATCCTGTCCCGGGAGCCCCAACCGGGAATCGCACCGGGATCCTGCCCCCGGGAGCCCCAACCGGGAGCCCCCAACCGGGAATCGCACCGGGATCCTGCCCCGGGAGCCCCAACCGGGATCCCGAATCGGAACCTTGCACTGGGAACCGGTCTCAGGATCCTGGGCCGGGATCCTGAACCAGCACCCTGCACTGGGATCCTGCCCCGGGATCCTCCCCTGGGATTTTGCCCCAGGACCCACAGTGGGATCCTGCACTGGGATCCACATCGGGATCTGCACTGGGATCCTGCCCCAGGGCCCATGCCGGGATCCGGCACCAGTCAGGATCCTGCCCCCAGGACCCTCCCTGGGAACCCTGCACCGGGATCCTGCCCCAGGACCCTTTTGGGGCCACCCTGAAATCCCACCCTGGGATCCTGCCCCAGGATCCTGCAACAGGATCCCCCCAGCCCGCACAACCGGCCCCCACACTGGGATCCTGCCCTGGGATCCCCCTCATGACCTGAGTATCCAGGGATGTCCAGGGCAGGATCAGCATATGGGGATCCAGGCACAGGGTATCCAGAGGGGCAGGGGGGAGGGATCACGGGCAGGATCAAGATCTGGGGGGATCCCAGGCAGGATCAGGATCTGGGGGTTCCAGGCAGGGGGGATCCCAGGCAGGGATCAGGATCAGGATCTGGGGATCCCAGGCAGGGGGGATCCAGGGGGGATCCCAGGCAGGATCAGGATTAGGATCTGGGGTCCCAGGCAGGGGGGGATCCAGGGGGGAACCCAGGCAGGATCAGGATTAGGATCTGGGGGTCCCAGGCAGGGAGGATCCAGGGGGGATCCCAGGCAGGATCAGGATTAGGATCTGGGGGTCCCAGGCAGGGGGGATCCAGGGGGGATCCCAGGCAGGATCAGGATCAGGATCTGGGGGTCCCAGGCAGGGGGATCCAGGGGGAATCCCAGGCAGGATCAGGATCAGGATCTGGGGGTCCCAAGCAGGGGGGGATCCCAGGCAGGATCAGGATCAGGATCTGGGGGTCCCAGGCAGGGGGGATCCCAGGCAGGATCAGGATCAGGATCTGGGGGTCCCAGGCAGGGGGGATCCAGGGGGAATCCCAGGCAGGATCAGGATCAGGATCTGGGGGTCCCAAGCAGGGGGGGATCCCAGGCAGGATCAGGATCAGGATCTGGGGGTCCCAAGCAGGGGGGATCCCAGGCAGGATCAGGATCAGGATCTGGGGGTCCCAGGCAGGGGGGATCCAGGGGGGATCCCAGGCAGGATCAGGATCAGGATCTGGGGGTCCCAGGCAGGGGGGATCCAGAGGGGATCCCAGGCAGGATCAGGATCAGGATCAGGATCTGGGGGGTCCCAGGCAGGGGGGGATCCGGGGGGGATCCCAGGCAGGATCAGGCCCTGTGTGCCCCAGCCCCTCACCCAGCGGGCAGGTGGGGAGGGGGCTGGGACCCCCCCGGCCACAGATGCGGGCGGGGGGGGGGGAGGGGATGGGCGGGGCGGGGGATGGGGGGGGCGGGGGGTCCCACCGAGCCCCCCAGTTCCCCAAATATCCCCCCCACCCCCCCCCGGCCCCCGCGGCGCAAATTGGCTCAGGCCGCGGGTGCTGAGCTGGGCTTAGCGCCGGCTTTAGAGCCGCGGGGGCGGCGGGCAGATGGTGCTGGGCAGGATCGGGCCCGCGGGGGGGGCTGGGGGGCACAGGCACACACATGCACACGCGCCGTGACCCCGCTCTGGCACACCGCACGCGGGCACACGCGTGTGCGGCAGGGGCGGTCACGCGTGGCGAGGCGTGAGCTGGGCACCCGTCAGCAAAGCGGCACCGGGACCCCCCCCAGTTTGGGGGCACCCCGCTGCACACACATTTGCACAGTCGTTTGACACCCGTTTGCACACCCATTTGCACACCCGTTTGCACACCCGTTTGCGCACCCAATTGCGCACCCCGTTGTGCACCCATTTGCACACCCAGGTGGGTGCCAGCAATGGCACAGGGGTGCCAGCATCCTGTTGTGACTGTGTTGCACACTCAGGTGGGTGCCAGCACCCCGTTGCACACCCCATTGCACACTCAGGGGGTGCCGGCACCCATTGCACACCCTGTTGCACACCCATGGGTGCCAGCACCCCCGTTGTTTCCCCCGTTGCACGCTCAGGTGGGTGCCAGCACCCCGTTGCACACCCCATTGCACACTCAGGGGGTGCCGGCACCCATTGCACACCCTGTTGCACACCCATGGGTGCCAGCACCCCCGTTGTTTCCCCCGTTGCACGCTCAGGTGGGTGCCAGCACCCCGTTGCACACCCCATTGCACACTCAGGGGGTGCCGGCACCCATTGCACACCCTGTTGCACACCCATGGGTGCCAGCACCCCGTTGTTTCCCCGTTGCACACTCAGGTGGGTGCCAGCACCCCGTTGCACACCCCATTGCACACTCAGGGGGTGCCAGCACCCATTGCACACCCTGTTGCACACCCAGGGGGGCACCAGCGACGGCACTGGGGTGCTGGCACCCAGTTGTGCACCCTGTCGCCCACCCAGGGGTGCCGGCACCCCGCTGCACACCTATTTGCACACCCATGGGTGCCAGCACCCCATTGTGACCCTGTTGCACACTCAGGTGGGTGCCAGCACCCCGTTGCACACCCTGTTGCACACCCAGGGGGGCACCAGCGACGGCACTGGGGTGCTGGCACCCAGTTGTGCACCCTGTCGCCCACCCAGGGGTGCCAGCACCCCTTGCACACCCATTTGCACACCCATTTGCACACCCATTTGCACACCCAGGGGTGCAGCCCCACCAGCACCCAGCGCAGCCCCAGCCCCCCCCCGGCGCTCACCGCAGCCGTTGGGCATTGCACAAGGGGGGTGGGGGCGGGGGGGGGCAGCTCCCCAGGGCCCCCCCAGCTGTGGGCCAGATGTTGGTGCCACCACAAACAGCTGGATCCGGGCACCCGCCTCCCGCCCCGGCGCTGGGGGACAATGGCCGGCGGGGGGGGGGCACCCTGAGCCCCCCGGGGTCGTCTGTGGGGCACCCGGCTCTGTCGCCATGGGGCACCCCAAGTTGTCACCGGGGGGCACCCCACTTTGTCACCACGGCCCCCCCACACTTTGCCACCATGGGGCCCCCCACATCGTCACCATGGGGCACCCCACACTGTCACCCTGCCCCCCCCCCACATTGTCACCACGCCCCGCCCCCCCTTTGCCACCATGGGGCACCCCACTGTCACCACGGGGCACCCCACATTGTCACCACGCCCCCCCCCCCACACTTTGCCACCATAGGGCACCCCACTGTCACTACGGGGCACCCCACTTTGTCTCCACGGCCCCCCCCCCCCACTTTATCACCACGGGGCCCCCCAGATTGTCACCCTGGGGCCCCTCCCACTGTCACCCGCGTCCCCCCCCCATTGTCACCACGGGGCCCCCCAGATTGTCACCCTGGGGCACGCGAGGGCGCGGCCAACCCCCACCCTTGGGGGACACCCCGGGGTCCCACCCAACACCGCCCGTAGGTTCCCTCTGAGGGTGCCCCCCCCCCCCGCCGCGGGGGCTGGGGAGGGGACGGGGGGGGGTGGGGGGTGGGGGAGGGGCTGGGGGTGGGGCAGGGTCCTACCGGCTGGGGTCCCGGTCCCGGTGCCGGTAGCGCAGCGCTTCTCCCCGCCGACCGGTTTGCAACATGTGCGGGAGAGCGGGGGCGGGGGGGGGGGGGGGGGGGGGGGGGCGGGAGGGGCGGCCCCCGAGGGGGGGAGGGGCGGCCCTGGATGATTCCCCCGCCCCCTTCGGGGCGAGGCCACGCGTGTGTCCCCCCCCCCGGATGCCTGAGTCCCCCCCGGGGGCAGGACCCCCCCGCCCCCCCGTGGGGAGGAATGGCGGGGGGGGGGCTCCTCCCCCCCTCCCCTCCCCCATTTTGGGGAGCTGCCCCACCCCCCCACCCCCTATTTCCAGGGGGTGCCCAACGGGGAAGTGGGTCGGTGGCTTTTCCGTGTGACAGGAAGAGACAAGCCAATGGGGGGGAACTCCAGCCCGGGGGGGGACCCCAGTTCCCCCCCCCCCAAAGGAAAAGGGGAGGGGGGGCACCCCTGGGGGGAGGGGCGCCACCCCTGGGGGGAGGGGCACAGCGGTGCCGGTATCCCCCCCGAGGGGTTGGGGTACAGGATTGGGCCCCAAATCCCACCTGGAGGATGGCGCTGGGTCCTTTCCCCCCCACTTTTAGGAAGGATTTTTTGGGGGGTGGGGGCGTCACACAGGGTGGACCCCCCCCTCCCCCCCCCAGTGCTGATGATCCACCGAAGGGATTTTCACGCCTGGAAATTTTTCCAGGACTTTCCACAGAGCTGGAGCCAGAGGAACTACGGGGGGGGGGGGGGGGGGGTGGGGGGGGGGATCTGGCAGAATTTGGGGGGGGGAGGTGTGGGAATGGGGGACCCCTCCCCCCTCCAGCAGCCCCCCTAAATATTGAGCCATACGGAGGGGGGTGGGGGTCGCCCCCATGGAGGGGCCGCCAGCGAGGGGCCGGGAAAAGGGATTTAATTGGAAACAGGCGGCGGTATGTGGGGGGAGGGGATGTTGGGGTGGGGGAGGGGATGTGGGGGTGGGGGAGGGGATTGGCAGACATCGGGCCCCCCCCCTCCCCCCGCCCCCGGACCCCCGGGACGGCTGCGCACGGCTCAGCCCCCGTGACTTGGCCGCCGGAGCCCACCCGCCCCCGATCCTGCCTTTCCAAAGGGAAAAGGAAGGGGCGGGGGGGCCCATCCCCCCCCCAGTATCCCATCCCCCCCCCCCCATATCCCCCCCCCCCCCAGTATCCCCCCCCCCCAGTATCCCCCCCCCCCCCATCCCAGCTCCTCACCCTGGCCGGTTATCGCAGCTCAGGATCCAACTGGGATAAAGATCCTGGCAGGACCCCCGGCGGCCCGCCGCTTCCACCAGGAAAAGGGGGGACCCCGGTGCGCCCCTCCCCCCCCCAGCTGGGTAACGAGGGGAGGGGGCTGCCGGGTGCCCCCCTGCCGTGCGGGGACCCCAGGCCGGCGTCGAGTGGCCCCCCCGGTGCCACATGGCCTGGGGAAATGCCGGCAGGCAGCCGGGAAGCGGCAGCGGGAAGTGGCAGCAGTACTGGGAAGTGGCAGCGGGAAGTGACAGAAGTGCTGGGAATTGGCAGCGGGAAGTGGCAGCAGTGCCATCAAGTGGCAGCAGGAAGCAGCAGCGGGAAGTGGCAGCGGGAAGCGGCAGCAGTGCCGGGAAGTGGCAGTGGGAAGCAGCAGCAGTGCTGGGAAGTGGCAGCAGTGTCGGAAGTGGCAGCGGGAAATGGCAGTGGGAAGCAGCAGCAGTGCTGGGAAGTGGCAGCAGGAAGTGACAGAAGTGCTGGAAGTGGCAGCGGGAAGTGGCAGTGGAAGTGGCAGCAGTGCCATCAAGTGGCAGCAGGAAGCAGCAGTGGGAAGTGGCAAGCAGTGCTGGGAAGGGGCAGCAGCGTCAGGAAGTGGCAGCGGGAAATGGCACAGTGCTGGGAAGTGGCAGCAGGAAGTGGCAGCAGTGCCGGGAAGTGGCAGCGGCAAGCAGCAGCAGGAAGTGGCAGCAGGAAGTGGCAGTAGTGCCATCAAGTGGCAGCGGGAAGCAGCAGCAGGAAGCAGTGGCAGCACCAGGAAGTGGCAGTGGGAAGTGGCAGTGGGAAGTGGCAGCAGTACTGGAAGTGGCAGCAGGAAGCAGCAGCAGGAAGTGGCAGCAGTGCTGGGAAGTGGCAGCAGTGCCGGGAAGTGGCAGCGGGAAGTAGCAGCGGGAAGCAGCAGCAGTGCTGGGAAGTGGCAGTGGGAAGTGGCAGCAGTACTGGGAAGTGGCAGCGGGAAGTGACAGAAGTGCTGGGAAGTGGCAGCGGAAGTGGCAGCAGGAAGTGGCAGCAGTGCCGGGAAGTGGCAGCGGGAAATGGCAGTGGGAAGCAGCAGCAGTGCTGGGAAGTGGCAGAAGTGCTGGGAAGTGGCAGCAGTGTCGGGAAGTGGCAGCGGGAAATGGCAGTGGGAAGCAGCAGCAGTGCTGGGAAGTGGCAGCAGGAAGTGGCAGCAGTGCCATCAAGTGGCAGCGGCAAGCAGCAGCAGGAAGTGGCAGCAGGAAGTGGCAGCAGTGCTGGGAAGTGGCAGAAGTGTCGGGAAGTGGCAGCAGGAAGTGGCAGCGGGAAGTGGCAGCAGTGCCAGGAAGTGGCAGCAGGAAGTGGCAGCAGTGCCATCAAGTGGCAGCGGGAAGCAGCAGCAGGAAGCAGTAGCAGTGCCAGGAAGTGTCAGTGGGAAGCGTCAGTGGGAAGCAGCAGCAGTACTGGGAAGAGACAGTGGGAAGTGACAAAAGTGCTGGGAAGTGGCAGCGGGAAGTGTCAGTGGGAAGCAGCAGCAGTGCTGGGCAAGTGGCAGTAGTGCCATCAAGTGGCAGCAGGAAGCAACAGCAGGAAGCAGTGGCAGCACCAGGAAGTGTCAGTGGGAAGTGGCAGCGGGAAGTGGCAGCAGTACTGGGAAGTGGCAGCAGGAAGCAGCAGCAGGAAGTGGCAGCAGTGCCATCAAGTGGCAGCGGGAAGCAGCAGCAGTGCCGGGAAGTGGCAGCAGGAAGCAGCAGCAGTGCCGGGAAGTGGCAGCGGGAAGTGGCAGCAGTGCCGGGAAGTGGCAGCGGGAAGTGGCAGCAGTGCCATCAACTGGCAGCGGGAAGCAGCAGCAGGAAGCAGTGGCAGAGCCAGGAAGTGTCAGTGGGAAGTGTCAGTGGGAAGCAGCAGCAGCACTGGGAAGTGGCAGTAGTGCCATCAAGTGGCAGTGGGAAGCAGCAGCAGGAAGCAGTGGCAGAGCCAGGAAGTGTCAGTGGGAAGTGTCAGTGGGAAGCAGCAGCAGCACTGGGAAGTGGCAGTAGTGCCATCAAGTGGCAGCGGGAAGCAGCAGCAGGAAGCAGTGGCAGAGCCAGGAAGTGTCAGTGGGAAGTGTCAGTGGGAAGCAGCAGCAGCACTGGGAAGTGGCAGTAGTGCCATCAAGTGGCAGTGGGAAGCAGCAGCAGGAAGCAGTGGCAGAGCCAGGAAGTGTCAGTGGGAAGTATCAGTGGGAAGTGGCAGCAGTACTGGGAAGTGGCAGCAGGAAGCAGCAGCAGGAAGTGGCAGCAGTGCTGGGAAGTGGCAGCAGGAAGTGGCAGCAGTGCCAGGAAGTGGCAGGGGGAAGTGGCAGCAGGAAGCAGCAGCAGTGCTGGGAAGTGGCAGCAGTGCTGGGAAGTGGCAGCAGTGCCGGGAAGTGGCAGCGGGAAGTGGCAGCAGGAAGTGGCAGCGGGAAGTGGCAGCGGGAAGTGGCAGTGGGAAGTGGCAGCGGGAAGTGGCAGCAGTGCTGGGAAGTGGCAGCAGGAAGTGGCAGTAGTGCCATCAAGTGGCAGTGGGAAGCACCAGCAGGAAGCAGTGGCAGAGCCAGGAAGTGTCAGTGGGAAGTGTCAGTGGGAAGCGGTAGTAGTACTGGGAAGTGGCAGCAGGAAGCATCAGTGGAAAGTGGCAGCGGGAAGTGACAGCAGTGCCAGGAAGTGGCAGCGGGAAGTGGCAGCAGTGCCATCAAGTGGCAGCAGGAAGCAGCAGTGGGAAGTGGCAGCAGTGCTGGGAAGTGGCAGTGGGAAGCGGCAGCAGGAAG
>NW_026599276.1:0-31303 GCF_023634085.1 Falco cherrug | reverse complement strand
AGCAATTGGGGGGGGGGGGCACAGTCGCTTTGCGTGCCCCCCCCACAACCCCCCCCAAGGCGGGAAAGGGAGGAAATGTGGTAACGCTTCCCGCCCGCTCCCGCTCCCGGCAGTGCCGCGCCGGACGATGGGGCCCCGCGGGAAGTGGGGGGGCCGTGGCCCTGCTCTGCTTCCTGCTGCCGGGGGGTGAGTCTGGGGGTCCCCCGCCCCCCCCCACTTTGGCTTGAGGGGCAAATGGGGGATACTGGAACCGCGCCGGGGGTCATGTGGCGGGGGGGGGTGGGGGGGCCGGTGGAAGAGGCTGGGGGTGGTTTGGGGGGGGCCTGGTGGCAAGCCCCCCACCGTGGGGGTGGTTTGGGGGGCGGCGGGGGAGGGGGGGGGGTGGTAGCCCCATCCGGGGGGGGATATGGCTAACGGGGGTCACATCCAGCTCACCGGGACCCCAACCGGGTCCTGGGGGCGTCGGGGACCCCAACCGGGTCCTGGGGGGACCCCAACCGAGTCTGGGGGGGGACCGGGGATCTCGACGGAATCCTGGGGGGATCGGGGACCCCAACTGGATCCTGGGGGGATCAGGGACCCCAGCCGGATCCTGGGGGGACCTCAACCGAGGCTTGGGGGGACCAGGGATCCCGACCGGATCCTGGGGGAACCCCAACCGAGGCTTGGGGGGACCAGGGATCCAACCGGATCCTGGGGGGACTGGGGACCTCAACTGGATCCGGGGGTAACCAGGGACCCCAACGAGTCCTGGGGGGACCAGGGACCCCAACCGAGTCTGGGAGGACCGGGGATCCCAGCCGGATGCTGGGGGGGATGGGGGACCCCGACCGGATCCTGGGGTAACCAGGGACCCAACCGGGTCCTGGGGTGACTGGGGATCCCAACTGGATCCTGGGGTGTCCAGGGACCCCAACCGGATCCTGGGGGGGACTGGGGACCCCAACTGGGTCCTGGGGTGACTGGGGATCCCAACTGGATCCTGGGGTGTCCAGGGACCCCAACCGGATCCTGGGGGGACTGGGGACCCCAACTGGGTCCTGGGGTGACCTGGGACCCCAACCGGATCCTGGGGTAATCAAAGACCCCGACCTGGGTCCTTGGGGGACCCTAACCGGATCCTGGGGGTGACCAGGGACCCCAACTGGATCCTGGGGGGACCCCCAACCGAGTCTTGGGGGAACCAGGGACCCCAACCGGATCCTGGGTGATCGGGGATCCCAACTGGATCCTGGGGTGATCAGGGACCCCAGCTGGATCCTGGGGTGATCGGGGACCCCAACCGGATCCTGGGGTGACCGGGGACCCCCTCGTAGGGGTGCTGGGTCCTTGCCGCGTCTCCATCTCCCCGGAGGAGCCGACGGTGGAATTCGGCTCCGCTCTCCTCCTCAACTGCACCAGTTCCTGCCGAAACTACAGCCGGTTGAACTGGGAGGTCCCCGTCCCCAAACTGGGGAGCTCAGGACCCGGCTGGGTGTCCCTCAGCATCCCCAACGTCACCGAATGGACCCTGGAGCTCCAGTGCTTCGGCAATTTCGGGGAGCAGCGGAGCATCGCCAAAACCACCCTCCGTGTTTATCGTAAGGGTTGGGGGAGGGGCGCATTGGGGGGGGGGGGTCCCAGCACCCTCCCGGTTACCCCCCCCCCTTTGTCCTTCCCCCCACAGGGCTGTGGCCCCCCCAGATTGACCTGGAGGAGGGTGACCTGGTGGCGGGCAAAGAGGCGCGTGTCACCTGCAACGCGTCCGCTCGGGGTGTCCCCCCCCGACCCCCCAAATGTCACCCTGACTTTGGGGGGGGGAGGGGTCCCCCCCAGCACCCACCAAGGTCCCTGGGTGGATCGAGCTTTACGGTGCAACCGGAGCAGGATGGTGCGGAGGTGACGTGTCGGGTGACGTTACGGCTCCGGCACAGGACGGTGGGCACCAGCACCACGGCCAGGCTGAGGGTCTGCAGTGAGTGTGGGGAGGGGGCTTGGGGGGGGGTGGGGGGGCTGGGGAGGGGGGTGGGGAAGCCCCTGGTGGCTGGAAAATTGGGTGCTGCTGGCACAGCGTGGCACGAGTGCTGGTGCCCTGCGGTGGGGGTGGTCTCGGGGTGGGGAGGGGTGGTCTCAGGGTGGTCTCGGGGTGGGGGCACCCAACCAGGCTCTGGTGCCCCCCCCCCTTTTTTTTTTTTTTCCCCAGCTGCCCCCCACGATGTCCAGGCGTGGGCACCGCGCGACGTCTTCACCGCCGGGGGAGAACGTGACGGTGCTGTGCCGGGCACTGGGGACCCCCCCCCCGGGGGTCTGCTGGGTGCTGCCCACCAACGGCAGCCGGCAGCTCTGCCCCCCCGGGGGCACCGTCACCGTCCCGGCCGCCCACCGGGCGCACGCGGGCACCTACCGGTGCCTGGCACGGAACCGCTGCGGCGTCGGCGCGGCCACCGTCCACCTGCGCTTCCAAGGTGGGGGGCACCGGCGGTGGGGGAGGGGATGGGGGGGGCACCTCCTGGTGGGGCCGATCCTGGGGCCCCGTGATGCCGATCCCAGTGCCCGGCCAGTCCCGGTGCCCAGTGTTACCGACCCCAGTGCCCAGCGCTGCCAATCCCAGTGCCCAGCGCTGCCGATCCCAGTGCCTGGTGATGCCGATCCCAGTGCCTGGCGAGTCCCAGTGCCCAGCGCTGCCGATCCCAGTGCCTGGTGATGCTGATCCCAGTGCCCAATGATGCCGATCCCAGTGCCCGGCCAGTCCCGGTGCCCAGTGTTACCGACCCCAGTGCCCAGCGCTGCCAATCCCAGTGCCTGGTGATGCTGATCCCAGTGCCCGGTGATGCCGATCCCAGTGCCTGGTGATGCCGATCCCAGTGCCCGGTGATGCCGATCCCAGTGCCTGGTGATGTCGATCCAGTGCCCGATGATGCCAATCCCAGTGCCTGGTGATGCTGATCCCAGTGCTGGTGATGCCGATCCCAGTGCCTGACCAGTCCCGGTGCCCAGTGTTGACAATCCCAGTGCCCAATGATGCCGATCCCAGTGCCTGGCGCTGCCGATCCCAGTGCCTGGTGATGCCGATCCCAGTGCCCAGCAGTGCCAATCCCAGTGCCTGGCCAGTCCCAGTGCCCAGCGCTGCTGATCCCAGTGCCCGATGATGCCGATCCCAGTGCCCAGCGCTGCCGATCCCAGTGTCTGGCCAGTCCCAGTACCCAGTAGTGCCAATCCCAGTGCCTGGCAGTGCCAATCCCAGTGCCCGGCGCTGTTGATCCCAGTGCCTGATGATGCCGATCCCGGTGCCTGGCGATGCTGATCCCAGTTCCCCGTGTTGCCAATCCCAGTGCTTGGCGCTGCCGACCCCAGTGCGTGGTGATGCCGATCCCAGTGGCCGGCGATGCCGATCCCAGTGCCTGGCCAGTCCCAGTACCCAGTAGTGCCGATCCCAGTGCCTGGCGATGCCAATCCCAGTGCCTGGCCAGTCCCAGTGCCCAATGCTGCCAATCCCAGTGCTTGGCGCTGCCAATCCCAGTGCCTGGTGATGCCGGTCCCAGTGCCAGGCTCACCCCCCTCCTCCCCCTGCAGGATCCCCCCGCAGCCCCCTGATCCCACTGGTGGTGACCTTGGCCGTGGGCACCATTCTGGCTCTCCTGGCGATCTCCTGGTGGTTCCAGCGCTCCCGGAACTGGAAGCTGATGCAGGAGGGATCCCAGCCCGGCTGATCCCGGTTGATCCTGGAAGCCAACAGCGATTTTCCGACATGTTTCTGTGTTTTTTTCCATTATTTCCTGGTGCGAGGGCGGTGCCGGGAAGGAAGGGGGGTGCAGCGGCTCCGGGCATCGCTCCCGGCTCCTTGTACCAGACGGAAAATCCCAGGGCACGACGGGGCACGACTGGGCACGACGGGGGCACGGCCCTTTCCTGGCATTCACGTGGCTGAGCGTTAATGAGCCGCCTTCGTTAATGAGCCGCCTTCGTTAGCGGGAGGTGAGGCCACGTTGGGATCCAGTGGCTCACTGGCTGCCCGTGGGGCTCGTGGGCGAGCGTGCAAGGGGGCTTGGGGTGCACAACAGCCGTGCAAGGGGCTCAGAGCTCACAACAGCCGTGCAAGGGGGCTCGTGGTGAGCGTGCAAGGGGGCTTGGGGTGCACAACAGCCGTGCAAAGGGGGCTCGTGTGTGAGCGTGCAAGGGGGCTTGGGGTGCACAACAGCCGTGCAAAGGGGGCTCGTGGTGAGCGTGCAAGGGGGCTTGGGCGCACAACAGCCATGCAAGGGGCTCAGAGCTCACAACAGCCGTGCAAGGGGGGCTCAGAGCACACAGCAGCCGTGCAAGGGGGCTCGTGGTGAGCGTGCAAGGGGCTCAGAGCTCACAACAGCCGTGCAAGGGGGCTCAGAGCTCACAGCAGCCGTTGCAAGGGGGCTTGTGGTGAGCGTGCAAGGGGCTCAGAGCACACAGCAGCCGTGCAAGGGGGCTCGTGGTGAGCGTGCAAGGGGCTCAGAGCTCACAACAGCCGTGCAAGGGGCTCAGAGCTCACAGCAGCCGTGCAAGGGGGCTTGTGGGGAGCGTGCAAGGGGCTCAGAGCACACAGCAGCCGTGCAAGGGGGCTCGTGGTGAGCGTGCAAGGGGCTCAGAGCTCACAAACAGCCGTGCAAGGGGCTCAGAGCTCACAGCAGCCGTGCAAGGGGGCTTGTGGTGAGCGTGCAAGGGGCTCAGAGCACACAGCAGCCGTGCAAGGGGGGCTCGTGGTGAGCGTGCAAGGGGCTCAGAGCTCACAACAGCCGTGCAAGGGGCTCAGAGCTCACAGCAGCCGTGCAAGGGGGCTTGTGGGGAGCGTTGCAAGGGGCTCAGAGCACACAGCAGCCGTGCAAGGGGGCTCGTGGGGAGCGTGCAAGGGGCTCAGAGCTCACAGCAGCCGTTGCAAGGGGGCTCGTGGTGAGCGTGCAAGGGGCTCAGAGCACACAGCAGCCGTGCAAGGGGGCTCGTGGTGAGCGTGCAAGGGGCTCAGAGCTCACAACAGCCGTTGCAAGGGGCTCAGAGCACACAGCAGCCGTGCAAGGGGGCTCGTGGTGAGCGTGCAAGGGGCTCAGAGCACACAGCAGCCGTGCAAGGGGGCTCGTGGTGAGCGTGCAAGGGGGCTCAGAGCACACAGCAGCCGTGCAAGGGGCTTGTGGTGAGCGTGCGAGGGGCTCAGAGCTCACAACAGCCGTGCAAGGGGCTCAGAGCACACAGCAGCCGTGCAAGGGGGCTCGTGGTGAGCGTGCAAGGGGCTCAGAGCACACAGCAGCCGTGCAAGGGGGCTCGTGGTGAGCGTGCAAGGGGGCTCAGAGCACACAGCAGCCGTGCAAGGGGCTTGTGGTGAGCGTGCGAGGGGCTCAGAGCACACAGCAGCCGTGCAAGGGGGCTCGGAGCTCACCATGAGTGTGCAAGGGGCTGGCTGGCTCCGCTGCTGCTCCGTGCCTGGGGACGAGGCCACCGTGGCCGGGAGCCCCCGGTGCTGGGGGGGGGCACGGGGGAAGGGGCGGCAGATCCTGCACCGGGGGTCACATCCTGACCAGGGGTCACATCCTGTACATGGACTATGTCCTGCACCGGGGGTCACATCCTGCACGGGGGCCCTGTTCCTGCACCGGGGCCGTGTCCTGCCCAGGGTCAGTGTCCCCAGCTCGGTGCTGGCCGCTGGGACAGAACCCTGGGACAGGACCGTCCCTCCCGCTGCGAGGGCCGCGGTGGCACCAGCACCATGGCCCCCTCCCCGCTGTCCCCCATGTCCCTGTGTCCCCATGTCCCTGTGTCCCCACGTCCCTGTGTCCCCCCACGTCCCTGTGTCCCCATGTCCCTGTGTCCCCACGTCCCTGTGTCCCCCCACATCCCTGTGTCCCCATGTCCCTGTGTCCCCCCACGTCCCTGTGTCCCCCCATGTCCCTGTGTCCCCATGTCCCTGTGTCCCCACGTCCCTGTGTCCCCCCACATCCCTGTGTCCCCATGTCCCTGTGTCCCCCCACGTCCCTGTGTCCCCCCATGTCCCTGTGTTCCCCGTGTCCCTGTGTCCCCCCATGTCCCTGTCCCCCCCCATGTCCCTTTGTCCCCCCCGTGTCCCTGTGTCCCCCATGTCCCTGTGTCCCCCATGTCCCTGTGTCCCCATGTCCCTGTGTCATCCCCATGTCCCTGTGTCCTCCCATGTCCCTTTGTCCCCCCCGTGTCCCTGTGTCCCCCGTGTCCCTGTGTCCCCCCATGTCCCTGTCCCCCCCCATGTCCCTTTGTCCCCCCCGTGTCCCTGTGTCCCCCGTGTCCCTGTGTCCCCCCATGTCCCTGTGTCCTCCCATGTCCCTTTGTCCCCCCCGTGTCCCTGTGTCCCCCATGTCCCTGTGTCCCCATGTCCCTGTGTCATCCCCATGTCCCTGTGTCCTCCCGTGTCCCTGTGTCCCCCCCGTGTCCCTGTGTCCCCCATGTCCCTGTGTCCCCCATGTCCCTGTGTCCCCATGTCCCTGTGTCATCCCCATGTCCCTGTGTCCTCCCATGTCCCTTTGTCCCCCCCGTGTCCCTGTGTCCCCCGTGTCCCTGTGTCCCCCCATGTCCCTGTCCCCCCCCATGTCCCTTTGTCCCCCCCGTGTCCCTGTGTCCCCCGTGTCCCTGTGTCCCCCCATGTCCCTGTGTCCTCCCATGTCCCTTTGTCCCCCCCGTGTCCCTGTGTCCCCCATGTCCCTGTGTCCCCCATGTCCCTGTGTCCCCATGTCCCTGTGTCATCCCCATGTCCCTGTGTCCTCCCGTGTCCCTGTGTCCCCCCCGTGTCCCTGTGTCCCCCATGTCCCTGTGTCCCCCATGTCCCTGTGTCCCCATGTCCCTGTGTCATCCCCATGTCCCTGTGTCCTCCCATGTCCCTTTGTCCCCCCCGTGTCCCTGTGTCCCCCGTGTCCCTGTGTCCCCCCATGTCCCTGTCCCCCCCCATGTCCCTTTGTCCCCCCCGTGTCCCTGTGTCCCCCGTGTCCCTGTGTCCCCCCATGTCCCTGTGTCCTCCCATGTCCCTTTGTCCCCCCCGTGTCCCTGTGTCCCCCATGTCCCTGTGTCCCCCATGTCCCTGTGTCCCCATGTCCCTGTGTCATCCCCATGTCCCTGTGTCCTCCCGTGTCCCTGTGTCCCCCCCGTGTCCCTGTGTCCCCCATGTCCCTGTGTCCCCCATGTCCCTGTGTCCCCATGTCCCTGTGTCATCCCCATGTCCCTGTGTCCTCCCATGTCCCTTTGTCCCCCCCGTGTCCCTGTGTCCCCCGTGTCCCTGTGTCCCCCCATGTCCCTGTCCCCCCCCATGTCCCTTTGTCCCCCCCGTGTCCCTGTGTCCCCCGTGTCCCTGTGTCCCCCCATGTCCCTGTGTCCTCCCATGTCCCTTTGTCCCCCCCGTGTCCCTGTGTCCCCCATGTCCCTGTGTCCCCCATGTCCCTGTGTCCCCATGTCCCTGTGTCATCCCCATGTCCCTGTGTCCTCCCGTGTCCCTGTGTCCCCCCCGTGTCCCTGTGTCCCCCATGTCCCTGTGTCCCCCATGTCCCTGTGTCCCCATGTCCCTGTGTCATCCCCATGTCCCTGTGTCCTCCCATGTCCCTTTGTCCCCCCCGTGTCCCTGTGTCCCCCGTGTCCCTGTGTCCCCCCCCATGTCCCTGTCCCCCCCCATGTCCCTTTGTCCCCCCCGTGTCCCTGTGTCCCCCATGTCCCCTGTGTTCCCGGCCCCCCCTGTCCCTGCCATTCTGCCCCCATGTCCCCCATGTGTCCCCCCTGTCCCCCATCCTTGCCCGTGGCCTCCAGCCCCCGGCAAGTCACCGGCCACCGAGGGATTCTGGCAGGAGCTGGACCAAGGCCACCGGCACCGGCACCACCGTGGTGGGGGACGAAGCCAACTGGGAACGGGGGACACCTGGGAATGTCACCAGCCGAGGTGAGACGAGGATGCCGGGTGGCGGAACCTCGGGGGCAGAAGTGAAACCCACGGCGTGAGAAACCACGTTGGACTTTCCACCCCCACCCCCCAGCCCCCCCCCAGCACCGGAGCCGGGGCAGCGGTGACACCACAGCGGTGACGGGGACAGCGCCAGGGGTCCTTGTCACATCTGGAGCCTTCGGTGCCTTCTGGATGCTTCTGCCGAGGAAAAACCCATCCAGACCCAACGTGCCAAAACCGATGCCGGCGCCGCGGCTCTGCCACCCGTTTGGCAAAGCCGGGTGGGCCGTGGCGCCCAGCCCCCACCCCCGCCAAGTTCCCATAGGCCAAAAAAAAAAAAAATTCCCTCGGTCAAAAAGAGGATAGAAATGAGGAAGCTGGGGGTGCTGGTGCTGAGCTGGTGCTGGGCATGGGATCACGCGCCGGGGGGTGGGACAGGACAGCGTGGGTGCCTAACGCTCAGCACCTTTGGTTTGGTCCCATCCTGCACCCCCTGGGTGGCTTCTCTCTCAGCCGGTGGTGCTGGCCCTGAGCCCCTGGCGCCGGTGCTGGGCAGGGGGGACGGTGGGGCACCGAGGACTGGGGCAAAGCTGGGGAGGGCAGGGGGCAGTGGGGCAGGGGGGCAGGGGGTTGGGGGGCATAGGGGAGAGGGGGCAGTGGAGCAGGGGAGAGGGGGCAGTGGGTCAGGGGGCTGAGGGGCTGGGGGCCGGGGGCAGTGGGGCAGGGGGCGGGGGGGCAGTGGGCAGTGGGGGGCGGGGGGGGGCAGTGGGGCAGGGGGCTGTGGGGCAGGGGGCAGTGGGGCAGGGGGCGGTGGGGCAGGGGGCAGTGGGGGGCGGTGGGGCAGGGGGCGGTGGGGCAGGGGGAGGTGGGGCAGGGGGCAATGGGGGGCGGTGGGGCAGAGGGCGGTGGGGCAGGGGGCGGTGGGGCAGGGGGCAATGGGGGGCGGTGGGGCAGAGGGCGGTGGGGCAGGGGGAGGTGGGGCAGGGGGCAATGGGGGGCGGTGGGGCAGAGGGCGGTGGGGCAGGGGGCGGTGGGGCAGGGGGCAATGGGGGGCGGTGGGGCAGAGGGCGGTGGGGCAGGGGGCGGTGGGGCAGGAGGCAATGGGGGGCGGTGGGGCAGGGGGCGGTGGGGCAGGGGGCAATGGGGGGCGGTGGGGCAGAGGGCGGTGGGGCAGGGGGCGGTGGGGCAGGGGGCGGTGGGGCAGGGGGCAATGGGGGGCGGTGGGGCAGGGGGCGGTGGGGCAGGGGGCAATGGGGGGCGGTGGGGCAGAGGGCGGTGGGGCAGGGGGCGGTGGGGCAGGGGGCGGTGGGGCAGGAGGCAATGGGGGGCGGTGGGGCAGGGGGCAGTGGGGCAGGGGGCGGTGGGGCAGGGGGCAATGGGGGGCGGTGGGGCAGGGGGCGGTGGGGGGCGGTGGGGCAGGGGGCAATGGGGGGCGGTGGGGCAGGGGGCGGTGGGGGGCGGTGGGGCAGGGGGCAATGGGGGGCGGTGGGGCAGGGCCCCCCCGGGCAGCCCCTTCGCCGCGGGGAATCCCACCGGCCGCGGCCCCGGAATTCCCCCGGGAGCGGGGGGGGCTGGGCTGGCGCCGAGCGCATAAAGCGCCGCCGCGCGGGGCTGCCCGGCAGAGGGAGGGACCGACCCGCCAAAGGACCGACCGACCGACCGACCGACCGACCGACCGACCGACCGACCGACCGACCGACCCACCCACCCACCCACCCACCCACCCACCCACCCACAGACCGAGCGACCGAGGGACCCATCCAGGGACCGAGCCGGAGCCGTCCCGGTGATCCCGGAGAGCCTGAACCGACCTTCCCGGTGCGCACCGAGAGCCCGGCGGGATCCTTCCTGGGGAGCTGGAACCGACCGATCCCGGAAAGCCCGATCGGAGCCATCCCGGTGCTCCCGGGGAGCCAGAACCGAGCGATCCTGGAGAGCCTGATTGGATCCATCCTGGTGCTCCCGGGAAGCCAGAACCGACTGATTCTGGGGACCCCTAACTGACCGATCCCGGAGACCCTGACTGGATCCTTCCCGCTGCTCCCGGGGACCCTGAACTGACCGATCCTGGAGACCCTGACTGGATCCTTCCCGGTGCTCCTGGGGACCCTGAACTGACTGATCCCGTGGACCCTGAACTGACCGATCCTGGAGACCCTGACTGGATCCTTCCCGGTGCTCCTGGGGACCCTGAACTGACTGATCCCGTGGACCCTGAACTGACCGATCCTGGAGATCCTGACTGGATCCCCTCCCGGTGCTCCTGTGGACCCTGAACTGACGGATCCCGGGGACCCTGAACTGACGGATCCCAAGGACCCTGAAACGATCTCCCATTGCTCCCGGGGATCCTGAGCTGATCCACCTCGCAGAGCCCAACCGGATCCTTCCCCGTGCTCCTGGTGAGCCTGAGCCGACCCTCCCCGGTGTGCACTGGGGACCCCAGCTGGATCCATCCCAGAGATTCCCAACCAACTGGTCCCAGAGAACCAGATTGGTCCCAGCCCGGTCCTGCTGACCCATCCCAGTGCTCCCAGTGGATCGAGCCCACCCGGTGCCGGTACCAGCACCCACCCGCGCCATGCGCCCCGCGGTGCTGCCGCTGGCCCTGTGCGCCTTGACTGTCATCGCAGGTGAGGGGACACGGGGGACACGGGGCTGGGGGGGGGGGGCGGGGGTCTGGTGACCCCCTGGCATGACCCCGGCGCGGAGCCACGAGGCCGGCACGAGCGCGACGGTGTCGTGGTGAACGTGTTGGTGCACGCACAGACGCCTCCTCGTGACCTTGTCACCAGGAGTGACTCACACCAGCATGGCACCATGGGGGGTGGGGGTTGGGGGTGGGGGGGGTGGGGGGCAGATGTGGCACCGTTGGGTCCTGCTGGCACCAGGAGCCAGTGGGGGGGCCAGGGTGGGGGGTCCCGGCTCTGTCCCAGCACTGGGGACCTGTGGGGTGGCCAGGACGGGGGTCACGGATCCATCCCAGCACCCAGTGGGGTGGCCAGGGTGGGGGTCCTGGATCTGCCCCGGCACTGGGGACCCGTGGGGGGGCCAGGGTGGGGGTCCTGGATCTGCCCCGGCACTGGGGACCCGTGGGGGGGGCCAGGGTGGGGGTCACGGATCCGTCCCAGCACCCAGTGGGGTGGCCAGGGTGGGGGTCCTGGATCTGCCCCGGCACTGGGGACCCGTGGGGGGGCCAGGGTGGGGGTCACGGATCCGTCCCGGCACCCAGTGGCGTGGCCAGGGTGGGGGTCCCGTATCCATCCTGGCACCAGGGACCTGTGGGGTGGCCAGGACAGGGGTCCCAGATCCGTCCTGGCACCAAGGATGTAGATCCCCAGGGGTGGTGATCCCCTGGGATGTAGATCCCCTGGGATGTAGATCCCCAGGGGTGGCTCCAGCTGTTCCCAGCTGCTGCCTGCTCCATCCCAGTGCCGCCCCCCCCCCCCCCCCCCCCCCATGTCGGGTTTTTCCTGGGAAAGCTGCTCTCCCGCAGCCCCCCGGAGTGACTCAGCACCGCTCAGGTGGGGGATCCCCCAGCTGTCAGGATCCCTGCCAGGATCCCTGCCCCTTTTCCGGAATAACCCGCTGGCGGGAAGGGAACAGCCAGAGCCAGAGATCCCTGCGGGATCCAGGGATTGCGCAAGGACCGACAGGACCTTGATTGACGCTTCCAGATCCTTCCCACGCTCGACTGCCGGGAATGGCGCGGGGGCTGCGACGGAGCCGGGACCCCCACCCTGGCCCCCCCCACGGGTCCCTGGTGCTGGGACAGAGCCGGGACCCCCACCCTGGCCACCCCACTGAGTGCTGCGATGGAGCTGGGACCCCCGTCCTGGCCCCCCCACGGGTCCCCGGTGCCGGGACGGATCCAGGACCCCCACCCTGGCCACCCCACATGTCCCCAGTGCTGGGACCCCCGTCCTGGCCCCCCCACAGGTCCCTGGTGCTGGGACAGATCCAGGACCCCCACCCTGGCCCCCCACAGGTCCCTGGATCGGATGTGGCTCTGGACACCCCCCTGCCACTGTCACCCAGGGTCTGGCTGTCGGGTTCCAGCTGGAGGGGGGGGCACATCCTGCCCGGCACAGCACCAGCTGCTTCCCGCGGCTCCTGGGGTTGAGCTGGGGGTCCCCCCGATCTTCTCTGTGCTGGGGCTGGGGGTGAGCCTGGGGGTCTGCTTGAACCTTTTGCTGGGGGTGGGGGCAAGCTGGGGGTCCCCTTGGCCTTCCCCGTGCCATACTGGTGCTGGGGGCGAGCCGGGGGTCCCCCCGATCTTCCCTCTGCCAGGGCTGGGGGCGAGCTGGGGGTCCCCTCGACCTTCTCTGTGCCATGTTGGGGCTGGGGGCGAGCTGGGGGTCCCCTCCACCACCGTCCCCCCCCCCCCACACCCCCCCTGGGTTCTCCCGGCAGCGCCGTCAGAAGCCTTCGAGCTGTCGGTCGAGCCGGCGGTGCTGGTGGTGGAATACGGCAGCTCGATCCAGCTGAAGCTGAAGGCGACCTGCCAAGATCCCAAAGGATCCGGTAACGTGGAAACGTCCATTCGGAAGCAGCTGGTGGCGGCGGGACCCGAGGAGACGGTGGTGGAGCTGCTCAACGTCACCGACTGGGACGCCAGCGTCCTCGGCTTCTACAGCTGCCACCAGCAGCGGAAGGTGACCCCCATCCAGCTCGTCCTCTACCGTAAGTCACCGCGGGATCACGCCCACGGGATCACCCCCATCACACTGGGATCACCCTGGGATCCCCCCCACCATGGCGGGATCCCCCCCACCATGCCGGGATCACCCCCATGGGATCACCCTCTATCACGCCCCAATCACCCCCATCACACCCTGACCACCCCCATCACGCTGGGATCACCCCCACGGGATCACCCCCAGCATGCTGGGATCACCCCTGTCACACCGGGATCACCCCCACGGGATCACCCCCATCATACTGGGATCACCCCCATCATACTGGGATCACCCCCATTACGGCCCAATGCCCCCCACCATGCCAAGATCCCCCCTCATCATGCCAGGATCACCCCCATCACACCGGGATCACCCCCACAAGATCCCCCCCATCATGCCAGGATCCCCCCCCCATGCTGGGGTCCCCCCGTCACCCCCCGATCCCCCCCATCATGCCAAGATCCCCACCACCATGCCGGGATCGCCCCCACCACACCCCAATTCCCCCCATCACACTGGGATCACCCCCATCATGCCGGAATTGCCCCCACCACCCTGGGATCCCCCCCATCACACTGGGATCCCCCCCATCATGCCGGAATCGCCCCCACCACCCTGGGATCCCCCCCATCACACTGGGATCACCCCCATCATGCCGGAATTGCCCCCACCACCCTGGGATCCCCCCCATCACACTGGGATCCCCCCCATCATGCCGGAATCGCCCCCACCACCCTGGGATCCCCCCCATCACACTGGGATCCCCCCCATCATGCCCTGGGATCCCCCCATCACGCCCCAATCACCCCTATCACACCATCACACCAGGATCCCCCCCCCCCCCCCCCGCCGGGATCGCCCCCACCACGGCGGGATCCCCCTCCCTGACACCGGGATCCCCCCCCTCACCCAGGATCCCCCCAGGTGCGCCGCAGCCGGTGCTGGGCCCGGTGCCGCCGCTGCCCGTGGGGCAGAGCCACGAGCTGACCTGCCGCGTCGCCGCCGTCGCCCCCATCCAGAAGCTGAGGCTGATCCTGTGGCGCGGCGGCGAGGTGCTGAGCAACGCAACCTTCCCGGCACAGCGGAGCGGCTTGGGGGAGGCGCGGCTGAGCCACCGGCTGACGGCTCAGCGCCGGGACCACGAGCAGAATGTGACCTGCCAGGCACTGCTGGACCTGGCGCCCTACGGTCCCCGCTTCAACGTCACCTCCACCCCGCAGCGGGTGACCGTCTACGGTAAGCTGGTACCGGCACCAGTACCATACTGGTGTTGGCTGTGCCGCCAGTAGCCAACCGCCTCATCCCGGTGATCCCCCCGGCAGAATTCCCGGAGGATCCCCAGTTGGAGCCCAACATCTACCTGGAGGCGGGCGAGGTGGCCAACGCCAGCTGCACGGTGGCGCGTGTCTTCCCCG
The DNA here is from genome assembly GCF_023634085.1 of Falco cherrug. NCBI lineage: Eukaryota > Metazoa > Chordata > Aves > Falconiformes > Falconidae > Falco > Falco cherrug. The sequence goes on along the minus strand of NW_026599276.1, from coordinate 17,318 downwards.
CGCCGCGGTTCACCATGAGGCTCCTCAACCAAACTCTGGCGCTCACCATCAGCCCCGACGGCCACCGGGCCACCGCCGAGGTGAGCTCCCGCCGCCCGGGGGGCTTGGGGCTGGTTTGCACCGTCGCGGTGGGACCGCTGGAGCGGCAGGTGGAGGCCACCGTCCATGTTTACCGTGAGTACCGGTGATACCGGCGACACCGGTGCGACCCCCGCGGCGGCGCAGCCCTGGTGCATCGCACCGGGTCATGGTTTCGTGGCATCACCGGATCATCCCGGTGTCACCCTCATCCCCCCCCTCCCCCCACCTCCAGGTTTTCCCGCTCCGCACCTGAACATCAGCACCGCCAACCCCGCCGCCGGCACAGAGCTGCGCGGATTTTGCGTTTTGCCCCCCGGTCACGCCACCCAGCTCCGGTTGCAGATCCGCGCCACCCCCCACCGCGTCCTGGGGGGCTGGGGAACGTCCCCCCTGCCCTTCATCCTGCCGGTGCGGGAGGAAGATGATGGGATGGAGCTGAGCTGCGTGGCCAAGCTGCCCGTGGGTGGCAAAGCCCTGAAGAGCAGCGCGCCCGTCCGGCTCAATGTCACCGGTGAGAGCGCGGCGAGCCGGTTCCATCCCGGGATGCCGCCGGAGAAATTTCCGGATGGGAAATGATTTCTCATCCTTACCCTGGTCCTTCCCCCCAGCTGGACCCTGGATGGACGATGGGAGCTGCCCCCCCCGGCAGAACTGGACGGAGGGGCAGGATGAGACCCTGCGCTGCTCGGCACGGGGTAACCCCCCGCCCCAGCTGGAGTGCACCAAGGATGGGGACCCCTTCCCCACCGGGGTGCTGCGCCCCGTCACCCGCGCCCACGCCGGCACCTACCGCTGCCAGGCCACCAACCCGCTGGGGACAGCCGTCCGGAGCGTCACCGTCTGGGTGCACTGTGAGTGGGGCGGGGGTCCCGGGGGGTCTCGGGGGGTCCTGGGGATCCTGGAGGGCTCAGGGGTCCTGGAGGGCTCAAGGGTCCTTTGGGTCTCGGGGGACCTGGGGGTCTTGAGGGTCCTGGTGGGTCCCAGAGGCTCTTGGGGATCTCAGGGGTCCTGGGGATCTCTGGGGTCCTGGGGGTCTCAGGGGTTCCTGGAGGTTCTGGGAGTCTCAGGGTGTCCTGGGGGTCCCAGAGGTCCTTGGGGCACTCGGATTCTGGGACTCCTGGGGATCCTGGAGGTTTCAGGGGTCCTTGTGGTCTTGAGGGTCCTGGGGGTCCTGGGAGTCTCGAGGTGTCCTGGGAGTCTTGGGGTTTCCAGGGGTCCTGAGGGACTCATCCTGGGGGTCTCATGGTTCCTGGGGGCTCTGGGTGTCTGGGGGGTCCTGGTGGTCTCAGGGTTCCTGGGGGTTCCTGGGTGTCTGGGGGGTCCTCAGGGACCCTGGGGGTCTGGGGGGTCCCGGGATACGGTTCAGCCTGGCTACCAGTGACACCCTCCCCCCCCCTCTCTCGGGCAGCCCACGACCCTGACCTGCTGGTGCTGGTGCTGGTGCCGGTGGCGGTGGGGGGTGGGCGCGCTCGCCGGGGCGGTGGGCTACCGCATCTACTACCGCAAGAAGAAGATCCGCCGGTACCGGCTGCAGGAGCAGCAGAAGCGGTTACAGCTGGATGCGCCGAAACCACCGGGATGCTCCGAGGAGACCACGCGCCTCAATGGTCCGGCACAACCATAACCGGGGTAGAGGTGGTGGGGGGGCTTGGCAGCCCCCTACCCATCCCGCTCCCCTGCCCGTGGCCAAGCGCCGCGGCCACCGGCTCCCTCCGGCCGTACCGGTACCACCGGGGTCTGGCCCGTGCCGCGGCAGGATGGTGGACGTTACGGTGGGACCGCGCCGACCGCCCTCAAGGATGGGGATGTGCCAGGCAGGCACGTGGTTGGCATGCCGGGGGTGGGGGTCAGAAGCCCCCCCGCCCACCCCCACCCCCCATCACGGAGATGCTCCTCTGCGTTCCGGACTTTCATCCCTTGGGAGACCTGAAGCTGGATTTTGGGGAGGGGGCTGAGGGGCTTGGTGCCCCCCGGGGGGGTGGCTGGGTTGAATCCCAGGATTTTGGTGCTGGCGCTGATGGTGGAGAGGCTGGAAGGAGTTGTCGCGACATGTTGCGCCAATAAAGCGCTACTATCACGACATGCTGGGGGTCGAGCAGATATTGGGGGGGGGGTTCCAGCACCGCCGCCACACCGAGCATGCGCCGCCGTAGCCAAACCGCTTCCTTCCTCCCCTGCCGCCATTTCCCACCGCGGCGCTGGGGCCGGGGGGGTGGGATGGAGCTTGGTGGGGGTGAGGGTTGGGGGGCTGCGCCCTGAGTGGGGGCGAGGGGCTCTGGAGGCTGCCCCTCCCCCCTCCCCGGCTGCCCGTGCCCCGTGGCAATGCGTTGGTGCAACCTCCCGGCCTGCGCCTTCGCCGGGATGCTCCTGGCGCTGTGCGGTGAGTGCCGGCCCCGCGTGCTGCCCCATCCCCCCCCGCCCAGCCCGGGGGGCCCAGCTTGTCCCACCGCATCCCAGCCCAGCTCATCCCACCCATCCCAGCTTGTCCCACCGCATCCCAGCCCAGCTCATCCCACCCATCCCAGCTTGTCCCACCGCATCCCAGCCCAGCTCATCCCACCCATCCCAGCTTGTCCCACCGCATCCCAGCCCAGCTCATCCCACCCATCCCAGCTTGTCCCACCGCATCCCAGCCCAGCTCATCCCACCCATCCCAGCTTGTCCCACCGCATCCCAGCCCAGCTCATCCCACTCATCCCAGCTTGTCCCACCACATCCCATCCCAGCTCATCCCACCCATCCCAGCTTGTCCCACTGCATCCCAACCCATCTCCCCTGGGACATCCCATGTATCCCAGCTCATCCCCATCCTCCCAATCCCCCTCCCCAGCTCATCCCATCTGTCCCAGCTCATCCCCCTGCATCCCAGCCGCCCTCCCCAGCTCATCCCATCTGTCCCACCTGCATCCCAACCCCCAGCCCATCTGTCCCAGCTCATCCCCCTGCATCCCAACCGCTCTCCCCATCCCATCCCATCTCTCCCAGCTCATCCCAGCTCATGTCTCCCAGCTCACCCCCCCTCCCATTCCAACAGCACCCACCACCCCCTTCGAGGTGAGGGTGGTGGGCACCCCTTCGGAGGTGGGCTACGGTGGGACGCTGCTGCTGAACTGCTCCAGCACCTGCCCCCCCCCAGGGGGTCCTGGGGGGCTGGAGACCCCCTTGAGCAAGGAGTGGGTGGGTGGGGGGCCGGGGTGGGTCAGCATGCGGCTCTGGAACGTCACCCAGCCCCACTCCGATGTCCTCTGCTACTTCTCCTGCCAGGGCCGGAGGAAGGTGGCCACCTTCACCGTCCTGGCCTACGGTAGGAGCCGAATCCGGGGATCTTCCCAAGGGATGGGGAGCGGGGGTGGGGGAGGTGGGGAGGGATGCGCTGGAGGTGGGGGGGCTCAGCTGCTTGGGGAGGGGCGGGAATTGTGGAGGGGGTTGGTGGTGGTCCTGGGGAGGGGGAGGGGGGAGCTGGGGGTTGGATCCGGCAGTGCCCGGGCGGGATCCCTGTGGGATGAGTGTCCCCTCTGGGATGAGGATCCCTCTGGGATGAGCTGGGTGCTGGATCCAGCAGTGCCCGGGCAGGATCCCCTCTGGGATGAGGATCCCCTCTGGGATGAGGCAGGTGCCAGATCCAGCAGCGCCCAGGCAGGATCCCCTCTGGGATGAGTCCCCCCTTTGGGATAAGGATCCCTCTGGGATGAGCTGGGTGCTGGATCCAGCAGTGCCCAGGCAGGATCCCCTCTGGGATGAGGATCCCCTCTGGGATGAGCTGGGTGCTGGATCGGGCAGCATGTGGACAGGATCCACTCTGGGATGAGGATCCCCTTTGGGATAAGGATCCTCTTTGGGATGAGCTGGGTGCCAGATCCAGCAGTGCCCAGGCAGGATCCCCTCTGGGATGAGGATCCCCTCTGGGATGAGGATCCCCTTTGGGACAAGGATTCCCTCTGCGACGACCCCCCTCCTCTGTGACAACCCCCCCTTTGGGATGACGCCCCCCTCTGGGACTACCCCCCACTCTGGGACGACCCCCACTCTGGGACGACCCCCCCTCTGGGACTAGCCCCCCCTTTGGGACGAGCCCCCCCTCTGGGATGAGCCCCCCCTCTGGACGACCCCCCCTTTGGGACGAGGATTCCCTCTGGGATGACCCCCCGCCCCGGGTCGCCCCCCCCTCCTTTGTCCCCCCCTCCAGCTCTGGTCCCCTCGCCCCCCCCAGACCTCCCGCAGCCCCTCCTGGCCATCAGTCGCCCCAACGCCACCCAGCAGGAGCCGGTGGCCATCGAGTGCTCGGCCTCGCCCAGTCGCCCCCCCGGGCTGCGGCTGCGCTTGTGCCACAGCCGGCGACCCCCCCAGCCCTGGCACGAGGGTCCCGTGCGCCTGCGCCTGGTGCCGGCCGAGGAGGACGATGGTGCTGAGCTCCGGTGCGAAGCCCAGCTCAGCCTGGGCAACTGGACACGGCGGCGGAGCTCGGCCACCGTCACGCTGCACGTGGCTTGTGAGTTGGGGGGGGGAGGGGGGAGGCCAGCGAGCAAGGGCTGGGGCAAAGGGCCTTGGCCCTCGTGCAAAACCCTCTGCCCCCGTGCAAAACCCCCTTCCTTGGTACAAAACCTGTGCAAACCCAGCCCCATGCAAACCCCTCTGCCCCTGTGCAAACTCCTTCTGCCCTCGTGCAAACCCCTCTGCCCTGGTGCAAACCCCTTGTGCCCCCGTGCAAACCCAGCCCCGTGCAAACCCCTCTGCCCTGGTGCAAACCCCTCAGCCCTGTGCAAACCCCTCAGCCCTGTGCAAAACCCCTTGTCCCTGTGCAAAACCCTTCTGCTCCTGTGCAAAATCCTTCTGCCCTAGTGCAAATCTCCTTGTCCCTGGTGCAAAAGTCCCTCAGGCCTGGTGCAACCCCCTTCTGTCCACCTGTGCAAACTCCTTAACCCCGTGCAAAACCCTTCTGCCCTGGTGCAAAGCCCCTCAGCCCCGTGCAAACACCACTTACCCTGTGCAAACTCATCCTGCCCTGGTGTAAACCCCTCTGCCCTGGTGCAAAGCACCTCAACCTTGTGCAAACCCCTTGTGCCCTGGTGCAAAATCCTTCTGCCCCAGTGCAAACCCCTCAGCCTCGTGCAAGCCCCTCTGCAAAATCCTTCTGCCCTCGTGCAAAGCCCTTCAGCCCTGTGCAAACCCCTCTGCCCTCATCCAAAATCCTTCTGCCCTCGTGCAAGGCCCCTCAGCCCTGTGCAAACCCCTCCTCCCCTGTGCAAAACCCCTCGTCCCCGTGCAAAACCCTTCCGCCCTCATGCAAAACCCCTTGGCCCTGGTGCAAGCCCCTCAGCCCTCGTGCAAAGCTCCTTGCGCCCCCGTGCAAAAGCCGTCCACCCTCGTGCAAAACCCTTCTGCCCTTGTGCAAAGCTCCTCGACCCCGTGTAACACCCATCCTCTGTGGTGCAAAGCTCCTTGTCCCTGGTGCAAAACCTCTTGCCCCTGGTGCGAAGCCTCTCAGCTCTTGTGCAAGACTTGGGGTGGTGGGTGATGCTGGGGTGGGGGAGGGGAGAAATGACCCCACACGCCACCCCCACCCGAACAGACCAGCCACGGATGGACGATGGGAGCTGCCCCCCCCGGCAGAACTGGACGGAGGGGCAGGATGAGACCCTGCGCTGCTCAGCACGGGGTAACCCCCCGCCCCAGCTGGAGTGCACCAAGGATGGGGACCCCTTCCCCACCGGGGTGCTGCGCCCCCGTCACCCGCGCCCACGCCGGCACCTACCGCTGCCAGGCCACCAACCCGCTGGGGACAGCCGTCCGGAGCGTCACCGTCTGGGTGCACTGTGAGTGGGGCGGGGGTCCCGGGGGGTCTCGGGGGGTCCTGGGGGTCCTGGAGGGCTCAGGGGTCCTGGAGGGCTCAAGGGTCCTTTGGGTCTCGGGGGACCTGGGGGTCTTGAGCGTCCTGGTGGGTCCCAGAGGCTCTTGGGGATCTCAGGGGTCCTGGGGATCTCAGGGGTCCTGGGGGTCTCAGGGGTCCTGGGGGGACTAGAGGCCCTTGGGGATCTCTGGGGTCCTGGGGGTCCTGGAGGGCTCAAGGGTCCTTTGGGTCTCGGGGGACCTGGGGGTCTTGAGCGTCCTGGTGGGTCCCAGAGGCTCTTGGGGATCTCAGGGGTCCTGGGGATCTCAGGGGTCCTGGGGGTCTCAGGGGTCCTGGGGGGACTAGAGGCCCTTGGGGATCTCTGGGGTCCTGGGGGTCCTGGAGGGCTCAGGGGTCCTGGAGGGCTCAAGGGTCCTTTGGGTCTCGGGGGACCTGGGGGTCTTGAGCGTCCTGGTGGGTCCCAGAGGCCCTTGGGGATCTCAGGGGTCCTGGGGATCTCAGGGGTCCTGGGGGTCTCAGGGGTCCTGGGGGGACTAGAGGCCCTTGGGGATCTCTGGGGTCCTGGGGGTCCTGGAGGGCTCAGGGGTCCTGGAGGGCTCAAGGGTCCTTTGGGTCTCGGGGGACCTGGGGGTCTTGAGCGTCCTGGTGGGTCCCAGAGGCCCTTGGGGATCTCAGGGGTCCTGGAGGTTCTGGGAGTCTCGGGATGTCCTGGGGGTCCCAGAGCCTCTTGGGGCTCCTGGGGTTCTCAGGGTTCCTGGGGGCTCTGGGGGTCCTGGAGGGCTCAAGGGTCCTTTGGATCTCAGGGGTCCAGGGGGTCTTGGGGGATCCCAGGGGGTCCTGGAGGTTCTGAAGGGTCTTTTGGGTCTCAGGGGACCTGGGGGCTCTGGGGAGTCTTGGGGGGACCAGAGGCTCTGGGGGATCTCAGGGGTCCTGGTGGTCCTGGTGGGGTCTCGGATTCGGGGGGTCTCGGGGTCTCCTGGGGGTCCCAGAGGTCCTTGGGGCACTCGGGTTCTGGGATTCCTGGGGATCCTGGAGGTTTCAGGGGTCCTTGTGGTCTTGAGGGTCCTGGGGGTCCTGGGAGTCTTGGGGTTTCCAGGGGTCCTGGGGGTCTCAGGGTTCCTGGGGGTCTGGGGGGTCCCAGGGTACGGTTCAGCCTGGCTACCAGTGACCCCCCACCCCCCTCTCTCGGGCAGACCAGGACCCTGACCCGCTGCCCCTGGTGCTGGCGGTGCTGGGGGTGCTGGGCACCCTGCTCAGCATCGCCGCGATCTACCGCCTCTACCACCGCAAGACGAAAATCCGCCGGTACCGGCTGCGGCAGCGGCAGCGGCAGCTGGAGATGAGGCCATTGTAGCCCCCCCCCGCCCCAGAAAAAAAAAGAATCCGGGGTCCCCCCCTGCACTTAGCCCCCCACCCCCCCGGCCACGGGCCCTATCCTGCCCCCAGGGCCAGCAGTGCAGCCCCCAGCTGTGCCCACTGCTGGGGCTGGGGGGGCTGGGGGGGCGGGTGACCCCAGGAATGGTGACCCCCACCCCATGCCCATCATCGCAGCCTCAGGCTCCCCTCCAGGGGCTGGGGCCGGGGCGGGGGGTGGCAAAATGTCTCTTAATGGCTGGGCTTTAGTGGGCCGTACTGGGCTGCACTGAACTGTACTGGGCTACGTTGAACTGTACTGGGCTTTATTGGTCTGTACTGGGCTATACTGAACTGTACTGGGCTGCACTGAACTGTACTGGGCTGCATTGAACTGTACTGGGCTTTATTGGTCTGTACTGAACTGTACTGGTCTATACTGGGCTGTACTGGGCAATGTTAGATTCCTGGCCAGCTCCCAGGGACTGGGCAGGGGGGATGGGCAGGGGGTGGGGGGTGCAGGCAGGGGGCGAGGGGGGGGGTGCAGGCGGGGGGGGGGGGGCAGGGAGGGGGATGGGGGGTGGTGCAGGCAGGGACCGGAGCCATGACTGGGGGGGCTGGGCTGGGGGGTGGGGGAGGGGGGCTGGAGGCCAGAGCGGGGGGAGGGTCTCAAGGGCCAAGAGTGAGGCTGGGGGCTGCCACCCCCTCCCCCCTCCTCCCCCCCCTCCCCCCTTCCCCCCCCCCCCCCCCCCCCCCCCCCCGCTGCCCGCACATCCCTCCCAGCCCGTGGCAGCGCCTGGTGCTCCCCGGCACCATCGCTCACGCCCTGGCACGCCACTGGCACACGCCACGGCACCGTCACGCTAACGCCACGCCAACGCCATGCCAACATCACGCCACACCACGCTACCACCACGGCCAGGCCTATGTGGCCGCGGTACATGGGCTGGGGTAGGTGCTGGGGGAGGGGGGGCGGGGGGCATCGGTGGGGGGTGCGCGTGGCACGTGCGTGGTGCAGTGCACACGCAGCGCTCACCGGTGCGGGGCACAGGCAACGCGTGGCTGCATGCATGTGATGCATGTGTGGGCGTGCACATGCAATGCACACCTGTGCGCACACAATGCACACGTAGGCGTGCACACGCAATGCACACACAGTGCACACCTGTGTGCACATGCAATGCACACACCAGCATGCACACGCAATGCACACCTGCATACACACATGATGTACACCTGCATGTACACGCGATGAACATGTGATGCACACACGATGCACTCACGATGTACACCTGCATGCACACGGGATACACACACAATGCACACACGATGCACATGCAATGCACAAGCAATGCACACAATGCACACGTGATGCACACGCGATGCACACAATGCACACACGATGCACACACGATGCACACAATGCACACACGATGCACACGCGATGCACACACGATGCACACGCGATGCACACACGATGCACACACTGCACACGCGATGCGCACACGATACACACGATGCGCACACGATGCACACGCGATGCACACGCGATGCACACGCGATGCACACGCGATGCACACACATGCTGCACGCTCCGCGCGCTCCATCCACGCGTGGCTACAGGTTGGCCGAGCCCCCCCGCCCCCCCCCGCCCCCTCCCCCGCTGCCGGGGTCCCGTGCCCCGTCCCCACGTGAGCGCGTGGGCAGCGCCCCGCGCGCGGCTGGGGGTGGGCGGGTGGGGGAGGGGATGGGCACAGCTGCTGCTCCCGGTCTGTCGCTGCACCCACGCAGGACCGGTGGCCCCCACCCCCACCCGGGTAAGGGGGAGGGGGTCGTGTGTGTCTGTGCCGGGGGGGAGGGGGCGATCCGGGCACGGGGGGAGCGATGTGTGTGCGGGGGTGGGGGGTGGGCCCGATCCGGGGAAGGAGGGGGGGTGGGGGGTCTGTGCGGGGGGGGGGAGGGGCCCGATCCGGGCCCGCAGCGGGGGGGGGTCCTGTGTAGCGCCGAGCACCGGGCGGGGGCGGGGGGAGCCTCGGGGGGGCTCGGGCGGGGGCGGGGGGAGGGGCAGCCCCGCGGTACCGGCGCCGTCCTCGCCTCCGCGCGCGGCAGCGGAGCAGCTGCCTTCATCCCCGTGCTCCTCATCCTCGTCTTCATCCCCATCCTCGTCTTCATCCCCATCCTCTTCCTCATCCTCTTCCTCCCCATCCTCTTCTTCATCCCCATCCTCCTCTTCCTTCATCCCCATCCTCCTCATCCTCCTTTTCCTCCCCATCCTCCCCCCCCCCCCCCCGCCCCCAGCGCAGCCGGGACCCGATGGGACCCCCCAGCTCGGCCACGCGGCTGCTGCCCCCACTGATCCTGGCGCTCGCAGGTAGGGGAGGGGGGGCGGGGCGGCGGGGGGGGAGGGGCGGACGCCTGGGTCCCTCTGGGATTTGGGGTGGGGGGGTCACCCTGGGGACCTGGGACCCATTGCGCTGGGAGGGGGAGGGGGTCTGCGGGGATCCCACACACTCTTAATTATAGGGGGTGAGGGGGGGGCGCCCCTGGGGATCCCCCCAGACAGCAGGGACTGTAATTATGGGGGGGGGGTCACCCTGAGGAGCCCGGATGCTTGGGTCCCTTAATGGGGGGTGGGGGTGGGAGGTGTGGGTGACACCCTGGGGAGCCCAGACCTCAGGGACTCAATGATGGGGAGGGGGGTTGGACCCCCAGGGACCCCCAACACCAGGGACCCTTAATGGGGGGGATGGGAGGGTGAACCCCCAGGATCCTGGACACTTACTTGGGGGGGGGGTGGACCCCAGGGACCCCAGGGACCCCTAGTGCTGGGGGGACACACAGGGGGGGACCCCCATAACCCTGAATGCCTGTGTCCCTTATTCCGGGGGGGGGGAGGCAGGACACACAGACCCCCAGGACCCTTGGTGCCAGGGGGACACCCCCAGGGACACCCCTGGGTCCCTTATTTCTGGGGGGGGGATGGACACAGACCCCCAGGACTTCATAGTGCCAGGGGGACCCCCAAGACCCCCCCAGGACCGGGTGCCCTCCTAGGGAGGGGGGTGGTCTCGCCATAGGGGTCACTGGTGGGGGGGTCCTGGGGGTGCCCTGGCGGCTGGGGGTGGGGGTCTCCGGGGGGTGGGGGTGCCGGGGCTGAGCCAGCGGGGGCTGCCCGCGGTGGGGGCTCTCGCAGGGGCCGCCCGCGGCACGTTCACGGTGGGGGCCTGGCCGCGGGTGGCCGTGGTGGCCTTCGGGGGCTCGGTGGCCATCAACTGCAGCCGTAGCGCCTGCCCGGGGGGCAACGCCACGCTGGGGCTGGAGACCCCCTTGACGGTGATTCGGGGGGCCGGGGGGCTCCGTTGGCAAAATTTCCACCTCCTCAACGTTTCCCGGTGGAACCCCGGTGCCGCCACGTGCCGTGGGCGCTGCGGTGAGAGCCAAGCCAACGCCAGCGCCGGCATCCTCGTCTACCGTGAGTGCCGCCGGGGGTGGGGGGTGTGGGAAAAAATGGGGGGGGGGGCTCCCATTGATGGCTTGGTGGTCGCCGGTCCCAAGGGTTGCCGGAGCGCGTGGTGCTGGAGCCGGTGGCGGCGGTGGCGGTGGGGGAGAGCCGTAACCTGACGTGCCGGGTGCTGGAGGTGGCTCCGCTGGGCAACTTGACGGTGACGTTACGGCGTGGGACCGAAACGTTGCGGACGGAAAGTTTCGGTAGCGCCGAGGGCAGCGCCAGCGTGGCCGTCACCCACCTGCTGACCGCCAGCCCCGGGGACCACGGGCAGGATGTCACCTGCCACGCCGAGCTGTCCCTGCGCCCCCACGGGCCCCTCTTCGCCCGCGCCGCCGTCCCCGTCAAGCTGTCGGTTTTCGGTGAGTGCCGGCGGTGCTGAGGGGGTGGGGGTGCTGAGGGGGGCGCGCTCCCCAGGGAGGGAGCGGGGAGAAGCTCAGCACCACGCGGGACTGATCCTGGTCCTGGTCCTGGTCCCCATTCCTGTGCTGGCCCCAGCCCCGTCCCCATCCCCATCCCTTCCCAGTCCCCATCCCATCCCATCCCATCCCATCCCATCCCATCCCAACCCAGCCCAGCCCAGTCCCCATCCCAGCCCAGTCCCCATCACCATCCCAGTCCCAATCCCCATCCCATCCCATCCCAGTCCCCAGCCCAGCCCAGTCCCCATCCCAGCCCAGTCCCCATCACCATCCCAGTCCCAACCCCCATCCCATCCCATCCCATCCCATCCCAGTCCCCATCCCAGTCCAGTCCCCATCCAGTCCCAGTCCCCAGTCCCATCCCATCCCATCCCATCCCATCCCCTTCCCAGTCCCCATCCCAGTCCCCATGCTCTTCTCAGTCCTCATCCCATCCCCTCCCCAGTCCCCATCCCATCCCAGTCCCCATCCCCATCCCATCCCAGTCCCGTTCCCATCCCATCCCTTCCCAGTCCCCATGCCCTTCGCAGTCCCCATCCCATCCCAGTCCCCTCCCAGTCCCTCCAGGACTCCCAGCTGACCTCACCGACTGGCCCCCTTGGCAGTGCCACCCACCCTGTGCCAAATCCCGCCCCCCCTTGCCCGGCACCTGGCCCCGTGCCGGGACCCCCATTCCCCCCCCCCAGCGCGGGGACCTCACTGCGCCCCCCCCGGCAGCTCCGCATCCTCCCCGGAGCCCGGTGAGGGTCCCACCACCGGGATCCCCCCCTGCCCGCACAGGGGCGCAACCGGGAGCTGGGCACAACCCTGGTGACGCCGTGTCCCCGCAGCTCTCCCCGAGCCCCCCCAGCTGCGGGCTCCCCCCCACCTGGAAGCCGGCACCACCGGCACCGCCAGCTGCCAGATCGCCGGTGCCTTCCCGGTGGAGGACGTCCACTTTGCCATGGCGCTGGCGGAGCAGAACCTGAACTTCACCGTGACGGTGACCGGGGACGTGGTGACCACCGTCACCGTGCTCTCGCCCAGCACCCCGGGCCGGCAGGAGCTGACCTGCACCGCGGCGGTGGCGACGGTGGCGCGGACGGCGCGGAGGCAGCTCCACGTCTACCGTAAGGCACCGGGGGCATGGCGGGGGCGGGGGGAAATAACCCCCTCCCCCGAATCCCGTTAGATTCACGGCAGCTTCCCGCAGGCTTCCCGGCACCCATCCTGGAGCTGAGCCCGGCGGCGGCACCGGCGGGCAGTGAGGTGACGGTGACGTGCCATGCCGGCGTCGCCGAACCCCCCGCTGTCCGGCTGCAGCTCCGCGATGCCGACGGGGGGGTCCTGGCGGAGGGGCCGCGATCCCAGTTGGAGCTACGGCTGGTGGCGCGTCGGGAAGACGACGGACGCCGATTCGGCTGCCGGGCCAGCTTGGCCATCGGTGCCGGCGCGGTGACCAAGGATGCGGATGCCCGGCTCGCCGTGCTCTGTGAGTGCCACACCGGGGGGACCCCGGTTGTGCCGTCGGCAACTGGCACGAGCTGCCCCCAGCCTTCCCGGCGTATCCCTCTGGTTTTTTTCCAGATATTCCCGAAATATCGGCGAGCGACTGCCCCGCCAACCGCACGTGGCTGCGGGGGACACGGGAAGCGCTGTCGTGCCGGGCCACCGGCAACCCCGCGCCCGCCGTGGTCTGCGGTAAGAATGGGGTCACCGTCAGCACCGGGGAAGCGGCGCTGGTCACCCGCTCCCGCGCCGGCACCTACCTCTGCAATGCCACCAACAGCTTGGGGACACGCAGCCGGCATGTCACCGTCCGCGTGGAGTGTGAGTGGCGCCAGCATCGCCCACCGCGGCACGGTGGGGGCATCTGCACTAACCGCCACCCCCTCCCCCCCTTTTGCCCCCCAAAGACGAGCCCACCCTGACGGAGAGGGGCTGCCCGGCGCACCGCACCTGGGTGGAGGGCGAGCGGTGGGATCTGGTGTGTCGCGCTGATGGGGACCCCCCCCCCCAGCACCCGCTGTGCCCGTGATGGCGGTGCCAGCCGCGCCCGGGGCAGCCGCGCCATCGTCAGCCGCACCGATGCCGGGCGCTACGTCTGCCGAGCCACCAACAAGCACGGCACGGCCGTCCGCAGCGTCGTCGTCACCGTCGAGTGTGAGTGATGGCAGTGCCGGGGTGGCAGGGGGGGATGGGATGGGATGGGGGCTGGTGGTGCCGGGATGGCAGGGGGGGCTGCTGGTGCTGGGGATGTTACAGGGGCTGGTGATGGCGGGGATGGGATGGGGGGCTGGTGACACCAGGGATGGCACAGGGATCTGGTGATGCCAGGGGTGCCGTTATCCATGGTGGGGGTGCCATGTGTGTGCCAGGGGTGCCATGGCTGGGGGTGCCATGGCTGGGGGTGCCATGGTGGTTGGGGGTGCCATGTGTGTGCCAGGGGTGCCATGGCTGGGGGTGCCATGGTGGTTGGGGGTGCCATGTGTGTGCCAGGGGTGCCATGGCTGGGGGTGCCATGGCTGGGGGTGCCATGATGGTTGGGGGTGCCATGTGTGTGCCAGGGGTGCCATGGCTGGGGGTGCCATGGCCGTGCGGGGGTGCCGTAACAGGGATACCACATCCCTGCCGGTGCCGCCATACCCGTACCGGCCCAAAGGGGAGCCAGGCCGTCTTCGATCCGGTTCCACCGGCACAGGGTGGGGAGGGGGGTGGGTGGGTGGGGGGCACCCGGCACCCAGCCCCCCCCCCCGCCGTGTCCCCCACGCTTTGCAGACGAGCCCAGCATCGGTGAGCCGGGCTGCCCGGCGCGGCGGCTCTGGGTGGAGGGGGCACCGGCGGAGCTGGCCTGTGCCGCCAGCGGGAACCCCCCCCCCCACGTCGCCTGTGCCAAAGTGGGGGGCAGCCAGGACCCCCCCCCGGTGAGCCCCAACGTCACCCGCGCCCACGCTGGCACCTACCAGTGCCGGGCCACCAACCCCCACGGCTCTGCCCTGCGCAACATCACCGTCACCGTCGAGTGTGAGTAGGGGGCAACGGGGTGGGGGGTGGGGGGAAAGAGGGGGGGGTGATTTCTAACGAGTGGACCAGGGGGTTTTGGGGTGGAAAAAGGGGGTTTGGTGATTTCTACCCGCCGCGGTGGGCTCGGCTGACCCCCTGTGCCACCCCGGTGCAGACAGCCCCGCCGCGGTGAGCCTGTGGGTCCTGCCCTCCCCCACCGTCCCGCGGGGCTCCAGCTTCAGCGTGGAGTGCCGCGCCGAGGGGCTGCCCCCCCCCACCTACGGCTGGGTGCTGCCCCCCGCCCCCAACCTCCGCTTTGGCCCCGATAACCGCACAGTGGCCATCGCCAGCGCCGCCGCCGCCAACCGAGGTCTTTACACCTGCACCGCGGTCAACCGGCACGGCCAGCGCGCCGGCAGCGTCGTGGTGCAGGTGGATGGTGAGCTGGGTGATGGGAATGGGGGTGGGGGGGTGGGGGTCTCTCCGGCACTGCCGCGGTGTCACCGGCACCCTGGCACCCCGCAGAGAGCCGCCTGGTGCTCCTGGCCTCGCTGGGCTCCTTAGGCGCCGTCACCGCGGTGGGTTTGGCGGCTGCTGGCGGGTATTACCTGAAGACGACGGCGTGCAAGAAGGGCGAGTACAACGTGCGCGACGCCGAGGGCACCGTCAACGCCACCGGCCGGCACCGGCACCGGCGGGATCGCGGCGAGGTCTACGGCATCCAGCTCACCCAGCCGTAACCGGGATTATTCCCGGCCCTATCTTGATGGGATGGGGGGGGTTTGGGGGTCCTGGTGGCCTCCCGTGCCCTGGTTTTGGGGGGTTTTGGTGGGTTTTTTACCATTTCGGCACCATAGTGGCCAATGCGGTGAGGTCTACAGCATCCGGCTCACCCAACCATAACCGGGATCATTCCCAGCCCTATCCCGGTGGGATGGGGGGTTGGGGGTCCTGGTGGACCCCCCTGCCCTCGTTTTTGCGGGGGGGGGGGGGGGGGGGGTTGCTTTTTTTTTAAACCATTTTGGCACTGTAGAGGTGCCAGTGGTGCCATGGTTGCGTTGGCCAACACGGTGAGGTCTACGGCATCCAGCTCACCCAACCATAACTGGGACTATTCCCGGCCCAATCCCAGTGGGATGGGGGGTTGGGGGTCCCGGCTTCCCCCCCTGCCCTCGTTTTGGGGGGTGGGTTTGGGGTTTTTTATTAACCATTTTGGTGCCGTAGTGGTGCCAGTGGTGCCATGGTTGCGTTAGCCAACACGGTGAGGTCTATGGCATCCGGCTCACCCAACCGTAACCGGGATCATTCCCAGCCCTATCCCGGTGGGATGGGGGGTTGGGGGTCCCGGTGGACCCCCCTGCCCGGGTTTTGGTTGGGTTTTTATTAACCATTTCAGCACCATGGTTGCGTTGGCCAACGCGGTGAGGTCTATGGCATCCAGCTCACCCAACCATAACTGGGACTATTCCCGGCCCAATCCCAGTGGAATGGGGGGGTTGGGGTCCCGGCCGACCCCCCTGCCCTGGTTTTGGGGGATCTTGGTTGTTTTTTTATTAACCATTTTGATGCCATAGTGGTGCCCGTGCCGCCATGGTTGCGTTGGCCAACGTGGTGAGGTCTACGGCATCCAGCTCACCCAGCCGTAACCGGGATCATTCCCGGCCCTATCCCGGTGGGATGGGGGGGTTGGGGGGCCCGGTGGACCCCCCTGCCCTGGTTTTTGGTTGGCTTTTTTAACTGTAGCGGTGCCATGGTTGCGTTGGCCAACGCGGTGAGGTCTACGGCATCCAGCTCACCCAACCATAACTGGGACTATCCCCAGCCCTATCCCAGTGGGATGGGGGGTTGGGGGTCCCGGCTTCCCCCCCTGCCCTGGTTTTGGGGGGGGGGGGGGGGGGGGGGTTGGGTGTTTTTTTTTAGCAATTTCGGTGCCAGGCGCGGCACAGCCGTAACTCAGGGGGGGGTGCTCGGGGGGGCCGCAGCTGCCAGCGCGGCTTTGTCCCAAGGGAAAAGCAACACCCAATAAATAATTCTGGTTTAATTGGAGGGGGGAGGTGATGAGTCCGGCTGGGGAGGGGGGTGGGAGACCCCCACCTCGCTGCCGGCTCCGACGAGGGGACCCCGGCATCCAGGGCCCCCACCCTAAGGGCCAGGCTTGGGGTGGGTGGGGGTCCTGGCGGTGGGGTGGGGGTCCCCAAGCCTGTCCCCTGCCACCCGTGGGGCGGGCTCTGCACCGAATCCCGCTGGAAAATCCTGGGGATGGGGACCCCCAGCCCGGCCACCACCTGGCTGGCCCCCCAGCCCCCTCCCACGTCCCCAACCCCCAGCCTAACCTTGCCACGCTGTCCCCAAGCCCCCTCCCATGTCCCCAAGCCCCCTCCCATGTCCCAGGCCACAGCTTGGGGATGGGACCCCCAGCCTTGCCACCATCTGGCTGTCCTCAAGCCCCCTCCCACGTCCCCAACCCCCAGCCTAACCTTGCCACGCTGTCCCCAAGCCCCCTCCCATGTCCCCAAGCCCCCTCCCATGTCCCCAGGCCACAGCTTGGGGATGGGACCTCCAGCCTTGCCACCATCTGGCTGTCCCCAAACCCCCTCCCATGTCCCCACCCCGCACCCAGGACCCCCCTTCTTGTCCCCACAGCTCCCTGCCAGGGCCACCAAGCCACCACCACCCAGCCAAACCCCAGCTCCCGCAAAGCGCCCACCCCCCCAACCCTCCCCCTCCCCCCCAGCAGGTGACACTGGGACACTCCAATCTGCCACCAGCACCAGGACATTTAATTGTCCCCAAGGAACACCCCCAGGACCCTGACACCCCCCCAGCCCCCCCGGCACCGGGGTTCTCGCCGTCACCCTCCTGCCACTGGGGGGGTGACACCGCTCCCCGCAGTGGGGACATCGGGGGTGGGGGGTCTCGCTCTTCCCGGGGATGTTCCAGCACCGCCGGCACCGCACCCGGTACTTCTTGTACCTGGGGGGGGGAGAACGAAGCCGGTGTCAGGGGGTGTCCCCATTTCTGGTCTGGGGGTGTCACCGGGGCGGGGGGGAGGGTGTCTCCATCCCTTACCTGATGCCGCAGGCGTTGCAGAGGGGGGTCCCATTCTCTGCCATGCGCCAGAGGGGGG
>NW_026599275.1:47980-78720 GCF_023634085.1 Falco cherrug | reverse complement strand
CCTCCAGCAGCGGGAAGAGGTCCTTGTCCTCGTCCTTCAGCTCGTTCCACTTCTGGATGAGCGGCGGCATCAGCTTCTGGATGTATTCCTGTGCCCCAGGGGGAGACACCGTCATGGGGAGGGGGGACACAGTGGCAGGGGGAGCGATACTGGGGGCAGGGGGCTGCTCCCCTTCAGCCCAGGGACCATCAGACCAGAGGAGATCCACACTGGCAGTTCGGGATTCGAATGTCTGTTGTCACTTGTCATCACCGGTCCCAGGCTGGGGCACGGGGAGGGATGCACCGGGGGTGCCATGGGGACCCCTGGGATGACGGGTGGGGACACAGGACCCCCCTGCACCGTACCGGCTGGTTGAGGTGGTGCCCCACGGAGTCCGCGAGGGTCCCAATGGCATCATAGAGGATCAGCAGGTTCTTGTGCTGGTACTTGCCAAAGGCGAAGACCAGCGTGTCCAGGATGAAGCTGAGGTACGGCACCAGCTCCGTGCACGCCTCCTCCTCCAGCGTGGCAAATGCACTGGGGGGTGGGGAGTAGAAAACGGGTCAGCAGCCCCCGCCAGGCTGGGGCTGAGCACCCCCCACGCCCCCACTCTGGGTCAGACAGTACGAATACACCTTCGTCACGGTGACTCAACACATCGATATCCTCATCCTGCCCAGAGAAGCGCTGGGATCCAGCGGCTCCTGCCCCCAAAACACCAGGGGAGGCCCCCCATCGCGCCCCCCCCGGCCCCTACCTGCACGCCGCCTCCTGCACCCGCTTGTTGCTGTCGAGGATGCGCTTGAGCAGCTCAGTCATGAGGGGCTTGAGGTACATGTCGGGGGGCTGGCTGACCACCCAGTGGGCGTAACGGCTCAGGGTCCAGCAAGCGATGGAGCGCACCAGCGCCTTCTTATCCGACAGGCATTGGATGAGGTGGGGGATCAGCTCCGGCAGGTAGGGCACCATGCCCTGCATGCAGCCTGAGGGGGGGGGCACAGGGAGGCTCAGAGACCCCCGGCGCCGGCACAGCGGTGGCTTGGGGACAGCCCGTGGCAGGCAGCGTGGCACCCACCTTCTGCGATGGCCCCCAGGACCAGGATGCCCGATTCTTTGATGACCCACTCGGGGTGGAAGAGGAGCTCCTTGAGCAGCGGGAGGAGGTGGGGGAGCAGCTCTTCCCGGAAAACGTTGGCCAGGACGTCCAGCGCAGCGGCCGAGCACTTCCCTGCCGGGCAAACACAATGGGACGGGGTTAATTAATTAGGGCACCATCTCCCCTTGGGGTTTAATCAATCCCCAGACTCACTGTGGGAACCCAAACCGGGGCCGAGACCCCCCCCTCGATTCCGTACTCAGGTTCCAGTCTGAAAGCGTGTCGTCATCATCCTCATCCTCCGCATCATCGGGGTCCTGCGCCCGCTCCTCCTCGTGCTGCAGCGTCACTGTGCGGGACTTGTGGAAGCGGGGCTTGATGTCCTGCTCGCTGTCAGGAATGGCCTCATCCTCCTCCACATCACCCTGCCGGGACAACGGGGCTTGGCACGGCGCAGCACGGCACCGGGACCCCCAACCGCCTGGCCCGGGGACCCACGACCCCCACGGATCAGACAGTACGAACACAACAGCCATCACCGGCATCAGCTCTGAAACTGTCATCACGTCCAGGCGGTCTCGGGGCAGCTCCAGCGCCCCCCCTGCCCCGTTTGACCAGTACCAGCCCCACTGGGCTGCAGGAGGGACAGGGAGCCAGGCACCCTCCCGTTCCCACCCCAGCTCCGTACCTTCAGCAGGATGATGTCGATCTCCGAGTACTTCATGCCATTCACCAGGATAGGGATGAGCCTGGGGGGGATAGAGGGAAGACCTGAGGGGTCTGGCCAGGGTCTGGGGGGGGGTCAGGGGATGAGAGGGGGCTGCCCCGAGCACTCACTGCACCAGGTGGGAGGTCAGCACCTCCTTGCAGA
Source organism: Falco cherrug (assembly GCF_023634085.1). Classification (NCBI taxonomy): domain Eukaryota; kingdom Metazoa; phylum Chordata; class Aves; order Falconiformes; family Falconidae; genus Falco; species Falco cherrug. Next base: position 76,771 of record NW_026599275.1, on the reverse strand, counting down.
TGGGCTGCTCAGCCAGCGTCAGCCAGAACTCGCAAGCCTCCAGCGCCACGTTCTCGTCGCTGTCCTGCGTCCGCTGCAGCATGTACTGCAGGGGGTGGGGCGGGACGTCAGCCCCCCAGCTCGCCTGCCCGGGGGGTCCCAGGGGACACTGCTCCCCCCAGCCCGTCTCACCTGGATGATGCTGTGCATGTGGGGGATGAGGCGGTCGATGCGGACCTCCAGCAGCATCACCAGCGCACGGCACACATTCTTCCGCACCTCGGGGTCCTCGTCCACCGCCAGAGCGAAGAGATGCTGGAGGGAGCAGGACAGATGGGCACGGGAGCCCCCTCAGCACCATCCACCCTCAGGGATGCTCCTGGGTGGGGTTCCCCCCCTCCCCAGCCCCAGCTGCTCACCTCGATGAAGGTGTCAATGTTCTCCATCAGCGCCTGAGCCCGGTCCATGATGAACTGGTTGACACAAGCGATGGCGTGGGACCTGGCGGGGGGACAGACCATGGGGGGGGGCGGTCCGCAAGGCTCATTAGCTCAATGATGCAGAGCTGGGGGGGGGGGGCTAGGAGGGGTCACCCCAGCCACCTGCCCCTCCTGCCCCCCACAGGGCTGAATTAACTCATGACGGAAACATGCTCCAGGCTGGGATAACCTCCTGCCCTCCTCCAGATTGCGGGGGGTGCCACACACAGGGTCCCAACAGGACGATTTGGGGACAGGGGGATGGACTGAACCCAGTATTGGTGGGGGGGACCCAAACCCCGTGTCACTGCAGCGGGGGCACAGATGGAGCGGGACCACCCAGAGAGGGGGAGGACAGGGATCCTGAGGAGGTGACACAGAAACGGTTTGTTTCCCTCCACATCTCTTAACAGCCACATCCCAGCTCCAGCCACGACCCCCCAAATTCCCACCGAGGTGGCCCTCCCTGTGGGGCTGCAGGGGGTGTGTGTGTGCGCCCCCCCCCCAGCCCACCCATACCTGATTTTGGGGCTGCAGTGCTTGAAAAACTGTAGGAACTTGGGGATCATGACGTTGAGGGGCCGGTTCAGTGCGTCACTATCCAAGAGCTCGGAGGAATCCTCGCAAATTTTCTGCAGGGCCCCGAATGCCCCCTGCGTGCCAAAGGGGTGTCAGCACCGGCCGCGCCCCCCCCCCCCAGCCCCCCCTACATCACTACATCACGCACCTCGCACGTGTTGTAGTCCTCTGAATTCAGCAGGTTGCAAAGCTGTGGCAGCAACTCTGGCCACATCTGCAGCTCGCCCTTGGAGGCGATGGTGGTGATCAGGATGCCTGCAGGGGGGTTGTTAGAATGGGGGGGGGGGAGGGGCCCAGAGGGATCCCGCCGGGGCCCCAGCCCCATCTTACCGATGGTGGCTCGGATGAGGGAGGATGCGTCCCCGATGTTGTTGAGACATTCCTGTTTGATGAACTCGGCGACAGGCTGGGGGAAGCTCTGGTAATGCGCCTTCACGTTGTTCTTCAGGATCAGGCCGCTGAGCGACCGCGTGGGCTCGTCTGGGGGGGGGGGGGGGGGGGGGGGGAGGGGGGCACAAATCGGTAAGGCGGGGGGGGGAGGCGCAACGTGTATCCCTTCCACTTCCAGCTCAACAAGCCCCGAACGGGCAGGCTCGGTACTGGCATCCACCTTCCACCAGCCCCCCAGTGCCTCCGCCATCCCTGTGGGATGCAGAGGACCCCCGAAGCCCCCCCGCCGGTGGGTGCCGCCCCCCCCCCAGTGCAGAGCAGCCCACCTTCGGATTTCAGTCGCGTCAGCACGAAGATTAGGTAATTGTTGAAGTCGGGGAATTGGTTCAGCTGCTTCAGCTTCTGCTCCAGGTGGTTAAGGACGGGGAGGGGGACGTTGTCCTGGATTAACGTGGCCAAAAGCCCCCCGCCCCCCCCCAAGCTCAAACCCGCTGCTGACCTCGTTAATATAGCAAAATCCCCAATTCCCCTTCACCCAGCTCAAATGGGGACGGGTGTATGTGTCACCATTGCTCCCTATGCCCCCCCCCCCACCGCGGGGGTCCTGCCCCCCCCCCCCCAGCCTTAGGATACGTCCTGCACGACGCGCTGCGTGGCCGTGTTGGGCGACTGCGAGTCCTTCAGCAGCTGCAGGACCTGCTGCAGGCCCTGCTCGTCCGGCTGCCAGTCCATGGCGGCTGGGGGGGGGGAGGGGGGGGGGGGGGAGTCCTGGGGAAGGGGGCACAGATCCCGGATCCCTGCAGGGGGCGGGGGGGGGGGGGGGGGAGGGGCATTAAAACCGGGGGAACAAGGATATACCGGCAGCGTGGAAGGGATGCTCACGGAATGAGCGGGGTTCCCCGGGGGGGGGGTTAGGGATGGAGGTCAGCCCCCCCCCCCCCCCCCCAGCGTTGGAGGGCAGGCCCCCCCCCAGCGCTGGGGGACGGTCCCCACGCGGCGGGGGGGGATGGGGACGCGCCGCGCACGTGGGGATGCTCCGGTTAAAGCGGAGCGGGGGAGGGGGGGGATACGGAGCACATCTCCCCCCACAGCGGGACCCCCCGGCTATAACCGCCCCCAGCCGTGCCACCCGCACCAGCGTGCCGCCCCCCGCCCCCTCCCGCATTTACCCCCCAGCCGCGAGCCCCCGATCCTCCCGCCCCTCCGCCACACGGCCCCCCCCGGCACCCATCACCCCCTTCCCTCCCCCCCAACCCCAACTTACCCCCCCCCCCCCCCTCCCTCCCTGCCCCATCCCACCTCCCCCCCAGCCAGGCCTCCGCCACCCGCCAGGCCCCGCGCCGCTTGCCCCGCCGCTCCCACCGGGCCGGTACCTGCTTGGGGGGAAGTACCGGGCGGAGGCTGTGAGGGGGGAGGGGGGCGGCTGTTGGGGGGGAGGTGGCGGCTGGGAGACGAGGGGCACCGGCGCTGCCCGGAGGGAGCGGGCGCGACACGCGGGCGCTGACCCCCACCGGCCACCGTCCGCCCCGCCGCGGGCACCACGTGAGCGCGCGGGAAGGACGGTGCCGCGTCACGTGCGCCGGGGGCGGGGCCACGCGGTGTTCGGGGAGGGGGGGGCAAACGGGCTGAACGGCTCTGCGCATGCGCAGGTGGGTGTGGCCATCTCCCCCCTCCCGCTAGCGATAGGCTGCGCCTCCCGGCGTGCCTCGCGACGCGGGAGGTACCACTGCTGGGGATGGGGTGGGGTGGGGCGGGTCAAGGAGCTCCCCGTGCAGGTCTGGCCCCGGGAGCGCCGGGCTCCCCCTGCCCAGCGCCGGGTGGGCTGCGCCAGGTCCGATAGCGCCGGGAGGGGGCATTGGGAGCGCTGGGGCGGGTTCAGAGGGGACTGGGAGCACTGGGAGGGGGTTCAGAGGAAACTGGGAGCACTGGGGGAGGGCTCTGAAGGAACTGGGGATACTAGGAGGGGGTTTGGGGGGACTGGGAGCACTGGGAGGGTGTTCAGGGGGGGACTGGGAGCACTAGGAGGGGGAGCAGAGTGCACTGGGACCACTAGAAGGGCAGATCACGATGCATGGGGGCACTGGGAATACTGGGAAAGGTCTCAGGATGTACTGAGGGGACTAGAAGCACTGGGAGAGGGGATCAGGGTGCACAGGAGGGACTGGAAGCACTTGGGAGAGGGTTCAGGGTGCAACTGGGGGGACCGGAGGGACTGGGAAGGGTTTCAGAGAGCACCTGGAGTAGGGATCAGGGTGCACTGGGAGGACTGGGAACACTGGAAGGGGGATCGGGGTGCACAGGAGGGACTGGGAGCAATGGGAAGGAGTTCAGGGGAGACTGGGAAGCACTGGGAGGGGGTTTGGGGTGGAAATCGGGGGACTGAGGAAAGCAGGTGGGAGAACTGGGGGAATCACAGCACATGGGGGTAACTGGGACCACCAAACGTGTTAGGGTCCTCCACTGGAGTGTGCCGCAGGAGAGCCCGGCCCTGCTTGCACCCCCCTCTCCATGCCCTCAGACACCGCCCCCCCGGGGGGTCCACAGGCTGCAGGCCCCCCTCCCCCCTCAGCTTTATTGGGGAAGAAAAGCCAAAAATGGGAGAAGTTTGTGCTGGGGGGTGGGGGCAGCTATAAATCACAGGTTGGAAGACTCCGAGTCAGTTGGCCTCACACCCGGGGGGCCGCACCCCTCCAGCAGGTGACAGTGCCAGGGGCAGGGAGGCGTTATGTCACCCCAGCACAGTGGTGATGCAGTGGTCTTAGCATTTCACCCCCAAACCGGGGGGCAAAAAACCTGGTAATGCCGCCCCCCCCCCCCCCCCCCCGCCTCCCCAAAAGCGCCCACAAGTAGCTCAGCACCTCCGAAATCTCCAAGGTCTTTAATGCTGCAACAGCGGCCCCTCCACCCCCACCCTCCTTGTTTCTCCACTTTCTACCCCAAAAAAGCCCCCCTTGCCCCAGGGCTGGGCGGTGGCGGGGGAAGAGCAGCGGTGGGTCCTGGGAGGTGGCAGTGGTTTGCCAGCCGACATCAAGTCCTGGTTGCCGGCAGGGCGGGAGCAGCAGCCCCGGGCGCGTAATCAGTATTTATAGATATAAAAGGGGTGGGGCCAGCGCCTCCCCCACCCTTAAATAAGTATATACAGGGGCAAGTCCGGGCGCAGGCACTATTTCACCAGGGGCCGGGTTTTGTCATCATCGCTGCACTGGTGCGCCTTGTACTTTTTCACCTCCGCCATGTACTTGGCCCAAGCGTCGCCTTTACTCGTCAACACCTGTGAGAAAACGGGAAGAAATGAGGTCGGTGAGCATGTCCCTCCTGTGCTGGGATGGGTCAGGGGTCCCGGGACACCCACCTCCTCGTCCGTCTTTTGCTTCTTGGCCACCACTCCTGTCTTCAGGGCCAGTTTGTTCCCCCCTCGCCGCCTGCCCACCTGGGGGAAGGGACAGAACTGCCACCGTTACACGCGCCGCGGGGACAGCGCCGCCCCCTGCACAACGGAACAGGAGGGACAGCCGTCAGACCCCAGCCGCGGCAGCTGTCCGTCCGTCCATCCGCAGCAGGCAGCACCACAGGGACCCCACTCCTGCCCGGGGGGGGCTGGCGGCCGCTGCCGTCCCCAAGAGAGCAGGGGTGACATTCCCTGGGGAACAGCGGTGGTACAGCAGCCAAAGCCACCCCCATTCCCTAAGAATGGAGAGTTTTGGTGCTGCTCGATGCGGTTTAACAGGCAAAAAAAGGAAAAAAAATAACAAAACAGCACACGGCAGCACAGCAGAGAGCCCCGACCGGCGCTGAGGTGCCCGCAGAGCGGCAGCGCGGCCCCCCCGTGACGTGCTCCCCAGCTTGACGATCACAGCTGCCCGTGGAGCTCCAGGGCTGCAGTGCTGCCAGCCCCGGCCAAGCTCCCCGGTAACACCGGGGCCTCCACTCGCGCCTGGGGAACGGGCTCGCACGGGGAAGCTCCCGCGCTGCCGGGGGGCAGCCGCCGCCGCCACCCCCGGAGCCAGCCCGAGGGTGCCGCTCCCCCTGCCAACCCTCAGCCGGGGCCGCCGCAGCGGGTAGGGCGGGCAGCGGCGGGGGCTGGGGCGGGAGGAGGCCGCGGGCCCCGCGTCCTTACGAAACTGAGGGCGCCGCCGCTCCTCTTCGAGCCGTCGGACGACCGGTGCGGGCCGGACCCGGCGCCACTGGGAGCCTCCGCGGCCGCCGCCGACGCCGCCTCACGCTCCCGCTGCTGCTCGGCCTCCATCTTTCGCTTGAAGAGCTCTAAGAAGCTGCCGTCGTTAGCAAAGACGTTCACGCCGCCACCGGGCCCGGGAGGCGGCGACGGGGCCTCCCCCTCCTCGCCGTGCGCCTCCATCTTGTCCGCCGCGAACGCCGCGCCGCGGGGCACGCCGGGAAGTGCGCGGCGCCTCCAGATGACGGCGGCGCATCCAGATGACGTCAGCGCGACGGCCGGCCGGCAGGCGTTGCCAGGCAACGCGCTGGGCGCTCGAAGCGTTGTCCCGCCCCCCGGTGGATCGTCAGGCGCGACGACCAATCAGCAGCAGGGGGCGGGACAGAGCCGTGGGGAAGCGGCCAATCAGGGCGCGGGCGGGCCGGCGGCGCGGCGGCACGGGGGAAGATGGCGGCGGCGGCGGCGGCGGGCGGGTGGGGGCCGGAGGCGGAGGAGTTCGAGGACGCGCCCGACGTGGAGCCGCTGGAGCCGACGCTGGCGAACATCATCGAGCAGCGGAGCCTCAAGTGGATCTTCGTGGGTGGGAAGGGCGGCGTGGGCAAGACCACCTGCAGGTGCGGCGGGGCCGGGCCGGAACCCCGGGGAGGGTAGGGGCGGGCGGGGGGATCGGGCCCCTGGTGGGGATCGGGGTGGGCTGGGGAATCGCGCCCCCGCGGGAGGCTGGGGCGGGCTGAGGGATCAGGTCCTTGGTGGGTGATCGGGATGGGACGCATTGGGATGAGGGCCCCAGGGCGGGGAATCAAGCCAGGCTGGGTGATCAGGGCACTGGGGGGACGGAGCTGGGCCGGGGATCAGGGCCCCTGGGGGGTATCGGAACAGGTTGAAGGATCAGGCCCCTGGAGGGGCTCGGGCCCCTGTGGGTCATCGGAACAGGCTGGGGGGATCTGACCTGGGGTGGAGGAACTGAATTGGATCACCCGGGGGGGGGGACACCAGACCAGACCCCCTGGCGCGGGGTTGGGGGGACACACCCAGACTGCCCCAAGGGTGGATTTGGGCTGGAGCCCCTCAGGGTGGAGGGCTGGGGTTGGATCCTCGCAGGGAGGAGGCAGAACCAGGCCCCCGTGGGGCCATGGGGGGGGCAGTTCCCCACCAAAGGAGGCCACCGTGACCCCCGCCGGCAGCAGCCCCCCTGCTGTCACTGCTGTCCCCCCAGCTGCAGCCTGGCTGTGCAGCTCTCAAAGGTGCGGGGAGAGCGTCCTCATCATCTCCACTGACCCCGCGCACAACATCTCCGATGCCTTCGACCAGAAGTTCTCCAAAGTCCCCACCAAAGTCAAGGGCTACGACAACCTCTTTGCTATGGTGAGGCAGCGACAGACTGGGGAGCCTGGCCCCCCCTCACGGCCCCCCCACAGCCCCTCTCACCCTCTGAACCCCGGCAGGAGATCGACCCCAGCCTGGGGGTGGCGGAGCTGCCCGATGAATTCTTTGAGGAGGACAACATGCTGAGCATGGGCAAGAAGATGATGCAAGAGGCCATGAGCGCCTTCCCCGGCATCGACGAGGCCATGAGCTACGCTGAGGTGATGAGGTGAGTGGGGCTGTAACAGGGCGGGGGGCACCTGTTGGGGCCTGAGCCATGGGGCTGTGGCCCCACTGACCCCCCCCTCCCCCCCGGTGTTGGCCTTGCAGGCTGGTGAAGGGCATGAATTTCTCGGTGGTGGTCTTTGACACGGCACCCACCGGCCACACGCTGCGGCTGCTGAATTTCCCCACCATCGTGGAGCGGGGTTTGGGCCGCCTCATGCAGATCAAGAACCAAATCAGCCCCTTCATATCCCAGGTGAGGACGGGGGCCGCGGGGACGGTCCCCCTGTGGAGGGGATGGGGTGTGTGGCCTCGGGTGGGGTGGGTCTCACCGCTGCCCTCTCCCAGATGTGCAACATGTTGGGGCTGGGGGACATGAACGCCGACCAGCTGGCCTCCAAGCTGGAGGAGACGCTGCCCGTCATCCGCTCTGTCAGCGAGCAGTTCAAGGACCCGGTAAGGCCACGGGCAGGACTGGGGGGCTTGGCTGGGATCATGGGGATGCCGGGAAGGGGTTGGGGATGCCAGGGAGGGGAGTGGGGACGCCGGGAGGGGGACAGGGACGTGGCCAAGCCGGTTTGTGCACATTCCTGTGGGGAATCCTCTGTGGAAGGGCCAGCCAGGGACCCCTCCAGGGCCTCAGTGCCGGGCAGCTGGGTCTGTGGAGGGGTATGCGGAACGCGGCGTCACCGTGTCAGTGAGCACGATGTCACGCTGAGCACAGTGTCACCGTGTCCCCGAGCGTGGTGTCATGCTGAGCTTGATGTGTCCGTGAGCGCGGGTGGCGCCACGTTACGAGCGTAGCAGTGCCATGTCGCTGAGCATGGTGTCACTGAAGGCGGCGTCACGCTGAGCATGGTGTGGGGGCCGGGGTTGGCAGGAGCAGACGACGTTCATCTGCGTGTGCATCGCCGAGTTCCTCTCGCTCTACGAGACCGAGCGGCTGATCCAGGAGCTGGCCAAGTGCCGCATCGACACCCACAATATCGTGGTGAACCAGCTCGTCTTCCCCGACCCGCAGCGACCCTGCAAAATGTGTGAGGCCCGGCACAAAATCCAGGCCAAGTACCTCGACCAGGTACCACCCCAAATGTGGGGGTCCACGGGTGGGGGGTGAGTTTGGGGGGGCTGGAGAGGGGTTGCGGGGCGTGTTGGCAGCTGGGAAACCCGGCTGCCTGTGACCCTGCCTGGCTCAGGGAACAGGTGGGGTCTTGGGGGAGTGGAACTGGGGGAGCCTGGAGGCCCAGGACCCTTGCTGAGGCTGGGGGGGTGGTTCTGGGGGGTTGGGGGGCCCAGACGCCTGGGCCCCTGCTCCCAGTGCCGCTCTCCCCGCAGATGGAGGACCTGTACGAGGATTTCCACATCGTGAAGCTGCCGCTGCTGCCCCACGAGGTGCGGGGGGCCGACAAAGTGAACACCTTCTCCTCCCTTCTGCTGGACCCCTACCAGCCCCCCAGCCCCAAATAGCCCCCCCACACCCCCTGGGGGGGAGGCAGCTGATATTTATTCCCCCCCCAGGAGGGGCAGGATGGCTCTGCCCACCCCCTCTGCACGCAGCCCCCACCTCCAGGCTGCATCCAACCAGCACTGCAGCCCCCCTGGGGCTGCTCTGTCCCCCCTCCCTCCCCATCCATCCCCCCCCAGGCTGGGGGGGAAGAGATGGGACCCCCCCCAGGGGACCTTGTGTAAATAATAAACTTGGGAAGCGGAAAGGTGGCTCTGGGGGTGTTGGGGGGGGGGGCGGATGCCTGGGTTCACTGTGTGGTGTTTGGGGAGCTGCGGGGGGAGCCTGGCACCGGGCGGGGTGACGTCAGTGCTGGCTGGCACCCAGCTGGCTGGCACCAGGCCCAGTGGGACACAGGGACCCTCATTAGCGCTCAGGGCGGATTAACGGGGAGGGGGAGGGGGGGCAGGCTGGGTACGGGGGTCCTCAGCATGGTGAGGGGGTCCCCAGCAGGGGAGGACAGAGCCTGGACCCCCCAGGTCCGGGGGAGGGGGTCTGACAGGGTGGCAGCCACCAGGCTCCAGCATTTTGAGGCAGGGGGCTACGTGCCAGCAGCCCCCCTACCCAGCACGGGCCTGGCCCCGTGTCCCATGTCCCACTGTGATTTGTCCCCGCACTCCTGCTGCTGGCGCATGGCCATGGGGCCGGGGCCAGAGCTGCCGGGGGGGGGGGCGCGGGGGGAGGGCAGGCTCCCAGACCACCCCCCACCCTCTGCCTCAGTTTCCCCCTGGGGCGGGGGATGGGCTCAGGAGCAGCCTCTCCCTCGGGGGTCATGGGGGGAGGGCCTAGGCATCCGGCCTCCCCACCCCTCAGGGGACACAGATGTCCCGTCCCCCCCAGCCCTGGGGCAGGGCCAGCCCCAGGACGGTATTTAAAGGCTGGGGACGGGGACAGTGGCCCCAGTTTGGCAGTGGCCGCCCCAGCTCAGGTTTCCCACAGGTGAGGGGTGGGGGGTGGGGGTGGTGTATGGAGGGGGGGATATATAGAAGGGGGGGTGACAGTACCCCCCGGCTGGTCCCCAGGTGTCCCCGGGCTGTGCGGGGGGTCCCCAAGGTGCTGGTTTCCCCCAGGTATTGGGTTAGTGCATGTGCCCCCCCCCCAGTTTTTGTGTCCCGCAGGGTTTTGCCGTCCCGAAGGTGCCACCTGCGTGTCCCTGCGGCCACCATGACGGTGACCTACACCTCGCGGGTGGCCACGGCGCGATTCGGGGGCTTCTCGCAGCTGCTGCTGCTCTGGCGCGGGAGCATCTACAAGCTGCTCTACCGGGAGCTGCTGCTCTTCCTCAGCGCCTACCTGGGGCTCAGCCTGGCCTACCGGTGCGGGGCACCCGGGGGGACACGGGGGTGCGGGGACACGGCGGGGGATGGGGACATGCAGGGGGTGCACTGGGATGGGGACGCGGGGACACGGTGGGACACGGTGCGTGGGGGGGTGTGGGGACACTGGGGGTGCACTGGGATGGGGACGTGGGGACACGGGGGGTGCACTGGGATGGGGACGTGGAGACACGGTGGGACGCGGTGCGTGGGGGGTGTGGGGACACAGGGGGTGCACCGGGATGGGGACACACGAGGGGTCACGGCGAGGCATGAGGGGGGCACACAGGGACATGCGGGGCTGGGGACACACAGGGAGTGTGGGGACATGGTACCTTGTATGGCGGGACATGGGGGGACACACGTGCAGCCAGCAGGGGGGTCTGGACTGGTGACCCCTCCCCGCCCCCCCCCACCCCCAGGTTCCTGCTGTCGGAGGCGCAGAAGCGGCTCTTTGAGAAGCTGGTGCTGTACTGTGACAAGTCCGCCAACCTCATCCCCGTGTCCTTCGTCCTCGGTGAGGTCCCCCAGTGTCCCCAGTGCCCCCAACACCCCCTCCCAGCATCCCCAGCTCCCCCCAGTGCCTGCTCGCAGCGCTCCCAGCATCCCCAGACCCACCAACCTCATCCCCGTGTCCTTCGTCCTCGGTGAGGTCCCCCAGTGTCCCCAGTGCCCCCAACACCCCCTCCCAGCGTCCCCAGCTCCCCCCAGTGCCTGCTCGCAGTGCTCCCAGTGTCCCCAGACCCACCAACCTCATTCCCATGTCCTTCATCCTCAGTGAGGTCCCCCAGTGTCCCCAACACCCCCTCCCAGTGTCTCCCTGTGTCCCCAGCTCCCCCCAGTGCCTGCTCGCAGTGCTGCCAGTGTCCCCAGACCCACCAACCTCATTCCCATGTCCTTCGTCCTTGGTGAGGTCCCCCAGTGTCCCCAGTGCTCCCAGTGTCCCTGTACCCACCAACCATATCCCTGTGTCCCTCGTCCTCGGTGAGAGCCCCAGCGTCCCCAACTCCCCCCAGTGCTCCCAACACCCCGTCCCAGTGCTCCTACTGTCACCAACGCCGCCTCCCAATGCTCCCACCATCCCCAGTGCTCCCACTGCTCCCAGTGCCCCCAGCACCCCCTCCCAGTGCTCCCACTGCTCCCAGCGACCCCAAGTCCCCCCCCGCGCCCCCTCTCAGTGCCCCCCCAGTGCATCCCAGTCCCGCAGGTTTCTACGTGGCGCTGGTGCTGGAGCGCTGGTGGGGGCAGTTCCGCAGCGTCCCGGCTCCGGACGGGCTGATGGTGGCCGTGGCGGGCAACGTCCACGGGGCCGATGCGCGGGGCCGCATCCTGCGTCGGACCCTGATGCGCTACGGCAGCCTGGCCGCGCTGCTGGTGCTGCGCGCCGTCAGCACCGCTGTCTACAAGCGCTTCCCCACCACCGACCACCTTGTGGAGGCCGGTGCGTGACCTCGTCAGGGTGCGATGATGTCATCGGAGGGGTGACGGCAGCACAGGGGTGGTGACAGGCTGGGTGGGAGCGGGAGGGGGGGATGCCCTGGGGTGACATCACGGCAGTGACGTCACTGTGCACTACACTGGAGGTGGGAGCGGCATCACGGCGGTGGCACTGGTGGGGCTGTGATGGCATCAGGGCACGGTGCCGGCATCACGTGGACACGGCAGGGCTGGGCGCAGGTTCCCCTGACTTCTGCGCTGTGACGTCACCGGGGCACCCTGACGTCACCAGGCGCCAGTGCTGCTGGGCGGTGACGTCATGGGGGGTGGCGGGTGACGTCGCGGGCAGGACAGTGACGTCACGCCCGCAGGGTTCCTGACGCGGGAGGAGCGGCGGCGCCTGGAGGGGCTGCGCTCCCCCTACAACAAGTTCTGGGTGCCCTGCGCCTGGTTCGGGGCGCTGGCGGGGCAGGCACGGCGGGAGGGGCGTGTGCGCGACGACTGCGCCCTCAAGCTCCTCATGGAGGTACCCATCCCCCAACCCCCCCGCGCCCGCCCGGACCCCCCCCGAGCCCCCCCAACCCTCCTGTGCCACCCCTCCCCCCCCCAGGAGCTGAACCGCTTTCGCGGCCACTGCAGCCTCCTCTTCCACTACGACTGGATCAGCGTCCCACTGGTGTACACCCAGGTGGGCACTGGGAGCACTGGGAGGAGGGACAGGGAGGGGGGGGCGGGGGGGAAGAGGAGGGATAGAGGTCTGGGTGAGGATGGAGGGGCACAGGGGGACAGGGAGGGGGGGACGTGGACAGAGGTGGAGGGACATGGCGGGGACCTGGATGGGGATGGAGGGACGTGGGGGGGGACACAGGGGGATAGGGATGGGGGGACCTCTGGGGACACCCAGAGGGGTGGAGGGACATGGGGGCATGGGGACAGGGGAATCTGGAGGGGCCGGAGGGTCACCAGGGGACACGGCCAGGGATGGAGGGACACGGGGGCGGGGGGATGGGACCTGGATGGGGATGGAGGGTCACCACGGGACATGGGGGGACATCTGGGGACACGGCCAGGGAAGGAGGGACACAGGGGCCCAGGGGAACATGGAGGAGCCTGGATGGAGATGGAGGGATGTGAAGGGACGTGGCGGGACATGGAGAGGGCCGGAGGGCCCTGGGGGTCAGTGCTCTGGGTCATGGAGGGCCACGCGGGTGTTGTCCCCCCGTCACAGGTGGTGACCATCGCTGTCTACACCTTCTTTGTCACTTGCCTGATCGGGCGGCAGTTCCTGGACCCGGCCCAGGGCTATGCGGGACACGAGCTGGACCTGGGGGTCCCCATCTTCACCCTCCTCCAGTTCTTCTTCTACGTGGGGTGGCTCAAGGTGAGGGGGGGAGCGACAGGGCAGGGGGTGACGCCGGGGGACAGGCGGTGGCCCTGGGGACACAGTGGCCCCACCGCAGGTGGCGGAGCAGCTCATCAACCCCTTCGGGGAGGATGACGATGACTTCGAGACCAACACGCTCATCGACCGCAACTTCCAGGTACCCCCGTCCCGCTGGGCACCAGGGGGGTGGCGGGGGGGGGGGGGGGGGGTCCCGGGCGGCGCGGGGGGGGGAACGGGACACCCTGATGTCTGTCCCACAGGTGTCGATGCTGGCGGTGGACGAGCTGTACGGGGAGGTTCCGGCGCTGGAGCGGGACCGATACTGGGACAGCGCCAGCCCCCGCGCCCCCTACACGGCTGCGGCCGCCCCACTGCGCCAGCCCCCCTTCCGCGGCTCGGCCTTCGACGTGGCGTGAGTGGGGACGGGACCCTCCACCCTGGGACCCCCCCACCCCAGGACCCCAGCACCCTGGGACGCCCCTGCTCCGGGACCCCCAGCACCCTGGGACCCTCCCACAATGGGACTCCCCCACAGTGGGAACCCCCTGCCCCAGGACCCTGGCACCCCCGGCACACTGGGACCCCCCCCCGCACTGGGACCCCCAGTGCCCAGGAACCCACCCACTCCCCCACCTCCAGCACCCCGGGATCCCCCAACCTGGGATCCCCAGCACCCAGGACCCCCTGACCCTGGAACGTCCCCAGCACTCTGGGACCCCAGCAGCCCCCTGCCCTGGCATCTCCCCCCTTCCCAGGAATCCCCCACCTCAGCCCCTGAAGCCCCCCAAACCTACCAGAAGGGTCCCTCGGGACCCCCACCAACCCCCTGGGGTCCCCCAAAACAGCATCCTGCCCCAGGCACCCCCACCAACCCCCAAACTACCCCCCAGACCCCCTCCAGCCACCCCAAGACCTCCCCGGTGTCCCCAAAACCACGCAGGGACCCCAGGGTCCAGCCTGGGACACTCCCAAAGCCAGTCCAGAGGGGGCTGGGGGTGACCCTGAGATCTGGAGGGGGGCACTGAGAGTGACCCCGGTGTCCCCCAGGCTGGCCAAGGAGGAGATGCAGTTCCAGCCACTGGAGGAAATTGGGGTCACCCTGGAGCCCCCCCCACGCTCTCCCCCGGGCACCTTTGCCCGACGCTTCTCTCTGCTGCGCCGCAAGAACAGCGTTGGCTCCGAAGCGGGGCTTGGCCCCGAGCCCACCCCAGGGGATGGGGACAGCCTGGGGGGGGACACAGCCATTCTCCTGGGGGACATCCCAGGGGGGGGCAGCAGCCCCCACGACCGCTGGATCCCGCACCCCAGCAAAGATGACGTGGTCTAAGGGGGACGGACAGACGGACCCCCCCCAAACACACGTTCCCCCCACCGCGGCTCAACCCTATACGAGCCCCCCAAGAATTGCCACTTGAAATAAACCCCCAGCCCTGAGTCTTGTGGCTTTATTGAAAGGATTTTTTTAGGGGGGGGGGGTGGGGGGGCGGGGGTGCAGGACCCCCCACCCCACAGAAAAGGGGTAGAAAAATAGAAGTGCTAAAAGCCCCCTTTAAGAGGGGTGCAGGGCCCGGTCCCCCCCAAAGGGTGGGGGGCTACACCGAGCCTGTAGTGTCTAAAATGGGACCAGCCCAGAAAGGGGGGGACCCCCCCAGGACCCCCCCGCTCAGCGGTTGGGGGGGCGGCCATGGGGGGGCCGGGCGCGGCGGGTGGCTGTGGCCAAGCGCTGCTGGGCCAGGAAGGACTGAGCCCCGGGGTGGGGAGCCCGCAGCCCACCCCCCTCGCTGGTCTGCTGCTGGAGTGCCAGGCCCTGGGGGGGGCACAGACTGAGTGTCAGACCCCCCCCAAACCCACAGTGCTGGTGGAGGGGGCGGGGAGCCCATGGAGACCCCCAGCACCAGGCTCTCAACACTGCCCCCCCCCCCCCCAGTTTACAGCCCCCCTGTAAATAACTACTCCATCGTGAGGTCTCTGCACCCCCCTAAGAAATATTTACACCTCCCCCGGGGGTATGTGCCCCCCCAGGGGGTACACATGGCCCACCCGAGGGTCTCTGTGCCCCCCCCAGGGGTCTCGGTACCCCCCCATCACTCACCATGTTGTACCAGGCGGTGACAAGCAGCCGCTCCTCCCCTCTCCCGCTGCGCCCGGCTCCGCTCGTAGTCGTTCTGTGGGGGGGGCACAGGGGGGGAGCTGGAGTCAGAGACCCCCCAGGACCACCCTCAAGGCCCCCACCCAGCCCCCCCTCTCACCTCCAAGTGCCGGATCAGGGAATCCTTCTCCTGCAGCTGGTTCCGGAGACTGTGGAGGATGGAGGCTGTGGCGGGGTTGGGGGGCTTCGGCTCCAGTGCCTGGGGGGGGCAGGGTGACAGCATGGGACCTCCGACACCGAGAAGCCCCCTCCTGGGGTGATGCCCCCCCCCCAGCTCCAGACCCTCTGCCCCATTAAACAACCCTCGGGGGTGGTGTCCCAGCATCCCCCCAGATTCCTCAGGGCTCCTCCCCAGCCAAGAAAACACCCGGGGAGGCCCCCCCCCGAGATCCCCCCAAAGAGGTGGCCCCCCCAGCCCAGCACCCAGAAATGCCCCAAGGGTCCCCAACCCCCCACCCCCCCCCCCCAAAAAAAACCCACAACCCAGGGGATGTCTAGGGGGTCCCAGTGCCTCCCCCCCACCCCAGTACAGGTGTGATATTTCTGGGGAGCCCCTGAACCCCCCCAACTCCCCAAAACAACCCTGAGGGTCCCTGAAGTGCCCCCAGGCCAGCCCGGGGGAGGGTCCCCAGCCCCGCACCATGTAGGCCCCCCCGACACGCCGATGGCAGCGCTGCTCCAGAACATGCATGGCCTCCTCCCTCTGGCACCGCGACCCTGGGCAGGGGCACAAACAGAGGGGGGGGCAGGGGGGGGCACCAAAACAAAGTCAAGGTGAAGGGAGGGTCAACCAAACCAGCCCCTTTCCCCCAGGGGGGACCACACCTGCCCCCCCCCCCCCCCCCCCGCCAACACACAGCTTTCCTGGGGGAAACTGAGGCACAGCACAGCTCCGCGACCCCCCCAGCGACCCCCCCCCCCACCGACCCCTCCGTACCACCAGTGTTTCTCGGTGACTCCAGCTCCTCATCCCCTTGCAGCTCTGCCCCTGCCTCGGGAAGCTCCTCCCTGGGGGGGGGGGTTGGGGGGGGGCACACACAGGTTGGGGACATGGGGACAGGCTGCCCTGCCCCCCCCACCCCCCCGGGGGGTCCAGGCTGCCCCCCCACACGCACTCACAGCTCCTCCAGTGTGTCCTCCAGCAGCAACAACTGGGGGGGGGGGGGAAATGAGGGGTGAGGGGGGGGCCCCAAAAGCTGTGGAGCACCTGCCCACCAAACTGCAGCATCCCCCCCAAACCTGAGGGGACTCATGCCGTGCACCCTCAAACCTCACCTGCCCCCAAATACGGACCCCTCCCAGAATATCAGAATCCCCCCAGTGAAATGGGAGCCCCCCCCCCCTTTTCCCACCCCACTTACCTCCTCCTGGGGGTCCCCCTGCACTGTCCGCACCTCTGCCATCCCCGTGGCCTCCAGCCTGCGGTGAGGGGGGTATGTCAAGGATGAGGGGGGGGGTCTGGTGTGGTAGGTGGGACACTGTGACCCCCCCTCAGGCCCCCACCTTTGCTGGTCGGTGTCACGCAGCCGCCGCTGGAGCTGGTCCCGCTGACGTCGCAGCATCACCTCCTGCGCCTGCAGCCGCCGGTTCTCCCGCCGCAGCCGTGCCACCGTCTCCCTGGGAGGGTGAGGGGGTCTAGGGGGGGTGGCTACGGGGTACCCCAAAGCTGGGGAGCCCCTCCTGCACCCACCTCAGCTCTGCAGGGAGGATTTCAGCTGCCAAATTTCCTGCTGGGGCTGCACCCTTCTCCAGCACCGCATCTGGGGGGGAGGGGGGGAAAGCCGGTTGGGGAGGGGAGTGGCAGGAGATGACACCCCCAGATTGCACCCTGGGGACCCCCATTGCACCCCCCTCCCCGGGGACAGCAGTGTGTGTCCCCAACCCCCCCCCAACCCTGGTTCCCCCCTGCTCAAAGCCGCTGCCCCAACCAGAGAATCTCTAGTGTCTCGTGTAAGGCTTGTGCTCAGCGCCGTCCCTCCCTGCCGGTTAGGTCTGTCACGCCCCCAGGGGGTCCCTCACCGCCCCCCACAGGTCCCACGTCCCCCCCCCCTCCCCGGGGGTCCCTCACTCACCCGCTTGGCGCAGGCAGCTCTGCTGCACCTGAGCGCAGCGCAGCTCCTCGTTGGCCTCGCGCAGGGCATCCCGCTCTTCCAGCAGCCGCTGTTGGGGGGGGGGGGTATCATCAGGGGAACCCAGGCGTCTGGGGAAGGGGGGGGGGACACTCAAACAACTCCCCACCTCCTTCTCCTTGTTCAGCGCCTCGAACTTCTCCTGCAGGTTCTGGAACTCCAGCTGCCATTTCTCTGCCCGCAGCGCTGCCTCTGCCTGCTGCCCGCTCAGCTCCTCCACCTGGGCGGGGCCACGGCTGACCACACCCCCCTCAGCCCATGGCCCCACCCCTGGGACCCCCCTACCAAGGGACACGCCCCCCCCTCCCCCATCTTTACATATTTCCTGTAGGTCACACCCTTAATGCATGATGCCCCCCCGCCCCCGTAGGGAAGGGCCTATTGGCATGGCCACGCCCCTGAATCCCAGGCCACGCCCCCACCTCTGTTGCATTAGGGTCTGCACATAGCCCCGCCCCTCCATCCCTACCCCAGCACTAGTCCTGCCCATCCCGATAGCCCCGCCCTCTTCCTGCCCCAGCACCTTAGCCCCGCCCCTCCATCCCTGCCCCAGCACCTCAGTCCTGCCCATCCCCTCAGCCCCGCCCCATCCCTCCCTTAGCCCCGCCCTGTTCCTGCCCCAGCACCTTAGCCCCGCCCCTCCATCCTTGTCCCAGCACCTCAGTCCTACCCATCCCGTTAGCCCCGCCCTGTTCCTGCCCCAGCACCTTAGCCCCGCCCCTCCATCCTTGTCCCAGCACTAGTCCTGCCCATCCCCTCAGCCCCGCCCCATCCCTCCCTTAGCCCCGCCCTGTTCCTGCCCCAGCACCTTAGCCCCGCCCCTCCATCCTTGTCCCAGCACTAGTCCTGCCCATCCCGTTAGCCCCGCCCTGTTCCTGCCCCAGCACCTTAGCCCCGCCCCTCCATCCTTGTCCCAGCACCTTAGTCCTGCCCATCCCCTCAGCCCCGCCCCATCCCTCCCTTAGCCCCGCCCTGTTCCTGCCCCAGGACATTAGCCCCGCCCCTCCATCCCTGCCCCAGCACCTCAGCCCCGCCCCGTCCCTCCCCCAGCCCCGCCCACCTGCCTGCGGGCCGCCTCCAGCTGCGCGCACCCGGCCTGCGCGCGGCCCAGCTGCTGCTGCAGCACGGCGGCCCGGCGCAGCTGCCCGGCATGACGCTCCTCCAGCGCCCGCAGCCAGCGCCGCAGGTCCCCCGCCGCCGCCGCACGGCCCCGGTACGCCGCCACCCGCCGCCTCCAGCCGCCCCGCGCGGGCCGACGACGCCCTGCCGCCGACACCCGCCACTCAGGCCGGGATGTGGGGCTCCCCCCGCGCTGGGGGTACCCCGGCATCCCGCCCCCCCGCCCCCTCACCGCAGCACATCCATCTCGTCGCGCAGAGCTCGGGCTTCCCCGGCCAGGCCGCTCAGCTCCTCCGCCCGCGCCTGCAGCCCCCGTGCCTCCTGCTCCAGCTGGCTGCAGCGTGCCTGCAGCTCCTCCTTCCCGCTCTCCAGCCTGTGGGGGGTCCCCCCAACATCACCGTCAGCCCCCCACAGCACAGGGGTACACCATACCCCTTCCCCCCCGGTTTTATTCTCTCCACAGCAAAACACAGCTTGAAAATCAGAGCAACGCCCCCCAAAATCAGGGCAACGCACCCAAGGATCAGGGAGCACCCCCCAAAATCAGAGCAAGACCCGTCCAAAAGGACCCCCGTGGCCACAGGACCCTCCCCCCCTCCCGGCTCAGGACCCTCAGCACCCCGGTCCTACCGGTAATTCTCCTCCTGCAGCTGCTCCACTCGTGTCTGCAGCAGCAGCAGCTTCTTGGCGGTGGCACCGGCAGCAGCAGCTTCCAGCTGTGACGTCTCCTCCCGCAGCGCCCGGTTCTCCTCCGCCAATGCGCCCTTCTCCTCCAGCAGCACTGCCACCTGCCCCGTGGCACCGAGGGGTCTGCCAGGGCACACCAGCACCTGTGCTTCCCTCCCTGGGGGGGGTCTTCATGGGTCTGGGAAGTTCCCATGGGTCTGGGGGGTTTTGTGGGTCCGAGTACCCAACCCTCACACAAGACAGCAAAGAATCTCCTCCCGCTCAGCGTTACTGCGTTGGGTGCCCTCCATCTAGCCCTGGGAACTCTAGGAGGGGCGGGGAGCAGGACGTGAGGGCCCCCCCACCTGCTGCTCCAGCTCAAGGCAGCGCTGCTGTGGCCCCCCGACCTCCTCGGGCTCCTCACTCAGGAAGTAATAGCGCCGCGACTGGGGGGGGGAAATGGGAGGGGGGTTAGTGCTGGGGCAGGGGGGGCACCCAGACACCCCCAACACCCCCTCCAACACTGACAACCCCCAAACCCCCTCGCCCCACCCTGACACCCCCCAAACCCTCCCACCCCCCCCAGTCCCACCTTGATACCCCCCACCAAACCCCAGCCTCAGGGCTCTGTGTACCACCCCCCCCCCAGCCAAGTGCTGCCACCAGAGCTGGCCCCCCCCCCCAGCCTGGCTTTGCCTCCCCACCCCCTTCACCCAGCCCCCCTTCAATCTGCCCCCCTGCCCCCCCCACCTGCGTGTCAAAGTTCCCGTATGTCTCCACTGCCATCGTCTCCATGGGCTCCTTATCCAAAAGCTGCGGGATAAAATTAATTATAAACTGGGGGTCAGGCACTGGGGGGGGGGGGGGGGTTGAATTTCCAGCTCCCCCCAAACCCCCAGGGCCTCCCCAAAATCCCCAGCATCCCCAAAACCCTTCCACAGACTCCACTGGCCACACTCAGCCCCCCTGAATGCCCCCCCCAAGCCCTCCCAGGACCCCCAAGCCCCCCCCCCCCTCGAGACCCCCAGCAGCCCCTCCACCTCCTGGATGGCCGTCATCACCACATGCTGCACCGACTCCTCCAGCGTCATGATGCGTTGGATGTGCTCTGTAAAGAGGGGGAAGCCGGGGGGGAAGGTTAGGGGGGATCAGGGGGGCATTTCAAGGCTGGACCCCCCTGCCCACGCCAGCCTGACACCCACCTTCCCGCCTTTCGCAGCTCACGGCACAGCCCAGCACCAGTCGCACCAGTTTACCCAGTTGCTCTGGGTCAGCATGCTGGGCTGCCAGAGCCACATCGGGCACGTGTTGATCTGCCACAGCCTGACCCAGTACCTGGAGGGGGAAAATCAGAGGTCAGCCCCCTCCCAGGGGGACACCCCCCCCCCCCCAAAATGGGGGTCCTGGAGGCCTGGAACCCCCGTACACCCCCAAACTCACATCCTGCCAGTACTCCAGGACACTCTGCAGCACCTTCCGCAGGTTGCTCACCTGTGTGTGGGGGGAAAGCTGGGAGCCACCCCCAACCCCCAGAATTCCCCGAGACCCCCAAAATCCCCCCCCCACCAAAACACTCCCCCACTGCTGTCACACTACCTCAAGGTCTCCACAACTCACACCCCCAAACCAGGTCTCACAATCAACCCTGTCATGCCCCCCAAATTGCAACATCCCCCCCACAAGCCAACACCTCCAAATCCTCCAGCTCCCCATCTACAAAGCGCACCCCCCCCCAAAACTGGTGTGCCCCCCCACCTTCAGCCGCCAGTTATCCTCAGCATCGTTCCGGATCCGACCCAGCCACGTCTCGTTGAACCACGAAGCATCGCTGGGGGGGGTGGGGGGAAAATCAGGTGTGCCCCCCCCCTTTCCCACTGCCCCCCCTCCCAGGGTGTGTCCCCAAGGTAGGGGGGCAGCGTGTGCCCCCCCCCGACTCACATGCTATGCAGGACATGGGCGAGGGCCACCCCGCTGGCCAGATCCTGGGGGGACGTGCAAGGTGACGGGGGGGCAAAGGTCTGCAGCTGGGGGGGGGGGTATCAAGTGGGGTGGTGGTCAAGGCATGACCCCCCCCCCCAAAAAAAAACCCCACAACCCAACAGCCGCCCTTGGGCTGCTCAAGGTTGAGAATAGGCAACTTGTGTCTGGCCCCCCCCGCCCCTAGTACCCCCCATTCCCACAGACAAACCTGCACAAGCCCTCCCAAATCACTGGGGGGGGGGGCAGGGACCCCCTTTTACCCTCAACAGCCCCCCCCAGCAATGACGCCCCCAGCTGCCTACTCCCCCCCGTTAATCACCCCCACATTTATAGGAGGCAAATGGCGCCGGGAGGGGTCACTGGGTTTTGGGGGGGGTCACAGGGCATGAAGGGGTATCATGGGGTCCCGGGAGTGGGTCACTGGGTGCTGTGGGGGTCATGGGGCAGAAGGGGGGGTCACGGGGCATGGGGGGGGGTCACAGGCCCTTGGGGGTGCCGTGGGGGGTCACTGGGTTTTGGGAGCGCCACAGGGCTCTGGGGGAGTCACGGGGGTTGAGGGGGGTCACGAGGGGGTCACCGGGTTTTGGGAGGGTCACAGGGCCCGGGGGGGGCTCGTAGGACATGGGGAGGGGTGGTCACAGGGTCCCGGGGGGGGTCACACGGTCTCGGCCCCCCCTTACCCAGGTGAGCAGCGCCCCGCACGCGTCCCGCCCCGCCGCCATAGCCGCCATCGCAGGGCCGGTCCGCCAGGGGCACTGAGCCGCGCCCAGAGCGGCCGCACCTGGGGCCACGCCCCCCGCCGCCCCCGCCCCCGCCGCCATGTTGGACACGGTCCTCCAGAGCTAACAGAGACGTATCCAGAGCGGCCGCACCTGACACCGCCTCTTCCGGTCACGCGCCGCCGCCATCTTGATAACGGTCCTCCAGGGCCACAGAGTCTCGTCCACCGCGGCCGCCCCCATGGCCCCGCCCCTTTCCGGCCCCACCCCCGCCGCCATCTTGGGGCCGCGCTCCCGCTCTCCCTTCGGCCCCGCCGCTGTCTCAGCGCCGCGTCACCGCGCGGCCCCGCCCGTCTGGCCCGGCCCGGCCCAGCCCCTCCGCCCGCCGGGGCCCGGCAGCCGCCAGGTGCGGGGGGGCCGGGCGGGTCGGGGCTGGGTCAGGCTGGGCCGTGCCGCCCGCGGGGCGGGATTGGCGGCGCCGCCTTCGCTGACGTCAGCGACGAACTCGGTGACTCCGGTTGCGTCACCGGCTGGGGGGGGAGGAAGGGGGTTAACGGTAGCGCCACGGCAACAGCGCCCCCCGGCGGCTCTGCCCCTGCGGCGGCACTTCCGGTTCCGGGTTGGGGGGAGTCCCGGGGGGACCCCTCAGTGCTCCCAGTGTGGCCTCGGGGATCCCCTAGTGCGGCCCCGGGGACCCCCCTAGTGCTCCCAGTGCGGCCCCGGGGACCCCCCAGTGCTCCCAGTGCGGCCCAGGGACCCCGTAGTGCAAGCCAGGGGACCCCCCAGTGCTCCCAGTGCGGCCCCGGGGACCCCCTAGAGCAAGCCAGGGGACATCCTAGTGCTCCCAGTGTGGCCCAGGGACACCCCCCCACCCCCCCCCCCCAGTGCTCCCAGTGTGGCCCAGGGACACACACACACCCCCCAGTGCTCCCAGTGTGGCCCAGGGACACACACCCCCCCCCCCAGTGCTCCCAGTGTGGCCCAGGGACACCACCCCCCCAGTGCTCCCAGTACAGCCCCAGGGGCACCTCCCCCAGTGCTCCCAGCCCAGTCCCAGTGCTCCCACCCCCTTATTCCCAGTGTCCCCCTTGTCCCTGGCTGTTGCCACCAGTGAGAACCCAGGCATCCAGGCCCAGGGCATGCTGGGAAATTCCCACCCCCAGGGGGCCTCGGGTTCCCCAATGGACTCACCGAACCCTTGACCCCCCCAAGCTTCATTCCGCCCCACGCTCAGCACATGGTCACCCTCACCAGTTGGTCCCAGTACCCCCCTGAATCGTAGTTAGTGGAGGGGTGACCCAGGTGCCTGGGGACGGGGGGATGGGGGCAGGGCCTGGGTCCCCTGGGAATGGGGGGGGGGGGGGGGCAGGGTCTGAGTCCCCTGGGAATGGGGGAGTCATGGGCCCTGGGTCCCCTGGGGATGGGGGCACACAGAGGGTCTGACCCCATATATCTGGGTCCCCCCACAGGTGCCCCCCCCCCCACTGAAAGCCCGGTGGCAGTTGAAGACGTTGGAGCACCCAGAGTGACACCAAGTGCAAGATGCCGGAGGGGGGGGACACACACCTGGGACCTCCCCATGCCCTAGGAGCCCCCCCCAGCCCCCCAGGACCAACCCCATCAGCTGAAGGACTCCAGTGTCTGGGTAAGACGTGCCCCCCTTCCCAAATTCCCCCCCCTCCCGCCCCTCCCCCCCCCAGCTTCCTGCTCCTGCCACTTCCTGGCAGGGGGAGGGCTCAGCGCGGGGGGCACCCAGGCATCTGGGCTTTGTAACACACACCCCCACCCCCCACCCCCCCCCCCTCGCCTCGGTTTCCCGGGGTGGGGGATAGAGGGGGGGTGGCAGACACCTGGGTCCGCGGGGGTCTGCCCAGGCCTGACTCATGGGGAAGGAGAACTTCGGAGGGAAAATCAAGATTGGCCCAAAATCCCCTAAACTGCGGTGGGGGGAAGGAGACATGCGAGTCCCTGGGGGAGGGGGCGATGCAGGGGGCCAGGGGAGGTGTGGGCGCCTGGGTCCCCCTTGTCCCCGTCCTCTCCGGGAAAACCCCCAGTGCCACCAGTGTGGGGTATTAGCATGGGGCTGGGACAGGGCCTGGCGGGGAGGGGGGGGCACATCCCGTGTTGCCAGTTTCCCCCCCCACACACGTGCCTTCATGCATCCACACGTGTGTGCGTCCCTGCCCCGCCCCGGCAGGCTGAGACACGCCACGTTTTAACCCGCGTCCACCCCGCCCGAACGCCTGGGTGACCCCCCCGCCCCCCCCCCCCTCAAGGCCGGTGTGTTGTGGGCCACCTCCCCCCAAGCCTGCTGTGTCCCCAGGGGACCCCGGCTCGGGGGGCTGGGGGGTCCCATGTGCTCAGCCCAGGCGTGCGATGCCGGGACACGGGAAGTGAGTCAGGTGGCGCCGCTGGTGACTCAGGGCTGGGGACTGGACGCAGGCGTCTGGGCACCTGCAGAGTGGCAGGTGACACGCGTGGGCACCGTGTGAGCCTGCGCACACAGCCCTGGGACCATGGGACACACGTGTGCCCTGTGTCCCACCCTGGTGCGGGCTGGGATCGCGTGTGTGCACCTGGACACAGGTTGGGGCCCATGCTCACACGCGTGTGCACCAGGATGTGACCGGGGGCTGTGCTCACATGTGTTCACACAGACGTGTGCTGGGGTCTGTGCTCACATGCGTGTGCACCAGGACACAACCAGGCCTGTGCTTATCATGCGTGTGCACTGAGACATGACCAGGGTCCTGCTCACACACGTGTGCACTGAGACATGACCAGGGCCCCGCTCACACATGTGTGCATCAGGACATGACCAAGGGCCTGCTCACACACGTGTGCACCAGGACATGACCAGGGCCCTGCTCACACGCATGTGCATTGAGACATGACCAGGGCCTTGATCACACGCGTGTGCACCAGGACACCGCCAAGGCCCTGCCCACACACGTGTGCACTGAGACACGACCAGGGCCTGGATCACACGCGTGTGCACCAGGACATAGCCAAGGCCCTGCTCACATGCGTGTGCACTGAGACGCGACCAGGGCCCCACTCACACACGTGTGCACCAGGACATGACCAGGGCCCTGCTCACACACGAGTGCACCAGGACATGACCAGGGCCATGCTCACACGCGTGTGCACTGAGACATGACCAGGGCCCCGCTCACACATGTGTGCATCAGGACATGACCAAGGGCCTGCTCACACGCGTGTGCACCAGGACACAGCCAAGGCCCTGCTCACACGCGTGTGCACTGAGACGCGACCAGGGCCCCACTCACACACGTGTGCACCAGGACATGACCAGGGCCTTGATCACACACGTGTGCACCAGGACATGACCGGGGCCCCGCTCACACGTGTGTGCACTGAGACACGACCAGGGCCTTGATCACACGCGTGTGCACCAGGACACAGCCAAGGCCCTGCTCACACGCGTGTGCACTGAGACATGAACAGGGCCCTGCTCACACGCGTGTGTACCAGGACATGACCAGGGCCTTGATCACACGCGTGTGCACTGAGACATGACCAGGGCCCTGCTCACACGCATGTGCACTGAGACATGATCGAGGCCCTGCTCACACGCGTGTGCACCAGGACATGACCAAGGGCCTGCTCACACACGTGTGCACTGAGGCATGACCAGGGCCTCACTCACACATGTGTGCATCAGGACATGACCAAGGGCCTGCTCACACACGTGTGCACCAGGACATGACCAGGGCCCTGCTCACACGCATGTGCACTGAGAAACGACCAGGGCCTTGATCACACGCGTGTGCACCAGGACACAGCCAAGGCCCTGCTCACACGCGTGTGCACTGAGACATGAACAGGGCCCTGCTCACACGCGTGTGTACCAGGACATGACCAGGGCCTTGATCACACGCGTGTGCACTGAGACGTGACCAGGGCCCTGCTCACACACGTGTGCACTGAGACATGACCAAGGGCCTGCTCACACACGTGTGCACTGAGGCATGACCAGGGCCCCACTCACACATGTGTGCATCAGGACATGACCAGGGCCCTGCTCACACATGTGTGCACTGAGACACGACCAGGGCCCTGCTCACATGCATGTGCACCCGGACACGACCAGGGCCCTGCTCACACACGTGTGCACTGAGACACGACCAGGGCCCTGCTCACACGCGTGTGCACCAGGACATGACCAGGGCCCTGCTCACACACGTGTGCACTGAGACACGACCAGGGCCCTGCTCACACGCGTGTGCACCAGGACATGACCAGGGCCCCGCTCACACACGTGTGCACTGAGACATGACCGGGGCCCTGCTCACACACGTGTGCACTGAGACACGACCAGGGCCCCGCTCACACGCATGTGCACTGAGACACGACCAGGGCCTTGATCACACGCGTGTGCACCAGGACACAGCCAAGGCCCTGCTCACACGCGTGTGCCCTCCCAAACCCCGCCCATGCACACGCCTGTGCCACATGCACACCGCTCTGTGCCCCCCCCGCCCCCCCCCCGTGTCCCGCTCGTCGTTCCCCCCTCGCCGTTACACCCCCACGCCGGCCCCGCCCCTTCCCGCGCGGGGGCGTGGCCCGGAGAGGGGGCGTGGCCCGGCGGGCGCCGCCACCAATGGGGCCGCGCTTCCGCCCCGGGTGGGTATAAGGCGGGCGGGCGGCGCGGCGGGGAGGACGTGGGTTCGAGTCCCGCCGCCGCTATCCGCCCCGGTTCCCTTTGCGGCCGCATGTGTGCGCGGATGGAGCCTTCGTTTTACCGCCCCGCGCCGTTCCCGGGTGGCTTCTGCCGGCCCGAGCCCGATTACGGGGCGCTCCCGGGGGCACTACCCCCGGGGACCCCCCCGGAGCCTTTCCGTGGGCTCAAACCGCCGCCTTGCCCCGACGGCAGCTTTTTCGGTGGAGGCACCGGTACCGGCAGCTTCTTCTACCCGGTGCCAGGGGAACGCGACGGTTTCACCGGCAGCTTCACGCAGGCGCTGGACGAGCTACACCAACCGGGGCCCCCCAACGTGGCGCTACCGGAGCCAGCGGGGCTGGCGGCCGGCGGGGGGACCCCCTTCCCGGGGATCCCCGGTGTGGCACCGGAGGCTGAAGCCACGGAACCGGCTCCGGAGTCCCCGGAGCGGCTGCAAGCGGAGCGGCGACGGCTCAGGAACCGGCTGGCAGCCAGCCGGTGCCGGCGGAGGAAGCTGGAACGCATCGCCCGGTTGGAGCAGCGCGTCCGGGGGCTCCGCGCCCAGAACGCGGCACTGGCGGCAACGGCAGCCGGGCTCCGCGCCCAGGTCCGCCGGCTGCGCGGCTCCGTGCGCGACCACGCCGGCTCTGGCTGCCCCCTGCCCCCCGGCGCGGCCCTCGGCTTCTGAAGTCCCCCCCCATGGGGAATGGGCTGGGGGGCGACGTCCGGGGTGTCTGGGCTCCTCCCGCCCACGGTGGGGACCCCCACTGGTACAGTGATGGGGATGTGGAATGGGACTCGGGGGGGGCACCCCTGTGGACCGCCGGACAGGACCCCCAGCACGGACACGACCATGGCTTCGGGGGGACCCCCGTGGACACCCCATCGGGACTCCCGGAATGGACACAGGGCAGTGGAACATGGATGAGAACTGTGGCTTCAGGGGGACCCCTCTGGACACCCCACCGAGACCCCCGTAGAAACCCTGACAGGACCCCCAGTATGGACGTGGGGCAGTAGAACATGGATGAGGACCATTGCTTCAGGGAGACCCCCGTGGATGCCCCATGGGACCCCTGGTATGGACACGGGGCAGTGGAATGTGGATGAGGACCGTGGCTTTGGGGGGACCCTCGTGGATACCCCATTGGGACCCCCTGGACCTGGTGGCCCCAGCGGGATGGGGACCACAGACCCGGGATGCTGCATGGGACCGTGCTGGATGAGGCCCATGGCTTCGGGGGGGACCCCTACAGAGACCCCCCTGGACGTGGACCTCCACTGTTCTAGAGGGTGGGGCACCTGAGGGACCCCCACCATGGACCTGAAGAAACTGGGGACACCCAAATGGAGAACCCTAAAAGGACGGTGAGGGTGAGGGACCCCTGGAGTACTCCCCACCCCCCCCCAAACAGACAAGCCTGAAGGGACCTGCAGGATCAGGCCCCCCCCTCCCCGGCTGGGGCCCCCCCGGGGGGGTCAGGGCCCCCCAGGGCCTGCAGGAACGGGACCTGTGGGACCAACTGGATGCCCCCAAACGGGGCCTGGCCCTTCACCAGTGCCCCCCAGCTGGGCCTGGGGACCCCCCTGGGTCTGGGGGTGAGGGGGGGAGCGCAGGGTCAAACACACCCCCCTCCACCCCCACAACTTGGGTATTCCCTGGGGGGTGGGGGCTCATTTTAGGGGGATTGAGTCCCTGTGCTGCACACCCCAAGGGGAGTATACTGGGGGGGGGGACACCCCTTCCCCCTCCCCCCGTGAAGTTTACAGGACCCCCCGTGTCCGGGGGGGGGGGGGCGGCTTTGGTGGGGGGTGGGGCACTTTTTTTTGTGGCTGTTTAATTTTTGTACGTTTGTATTTAATAATAATAATTATTGTGATAATTAGTCGCATGGTGCTGTGTGTTATGGGGGGTGGTAGGTGTACCCCACCCCCCACCCGCGTGTCCCGCCTCACCCCATGGGACCCCCACCCCCCACCCCGCGGGCACCTACGTCAGCGGAAGGAGGCGGTACCGGGGCTTTCCCCTGCTGACGCAACCATGCCCATATATGGGCAGGCGGGGCCGTTCCGGGAACCCCCTCCCGCGCTGCCCGGCACCTCCCGCCTCGGGGCGGCACTTCCCGGACATGGGGGGGGGGGGGGGGGGGGGCGGCGGTTTTCCGGCTTCCCCCCCCGCCCCCTGTTCAGGGCTGACACGACCGCCACCCCTCACCCAGGGACCCCCCTCACCAGCCACCGGGGACCTCCCGGGGTGGGGGCTGGGGGAGTGCCCTTCCCGCCTACATCTCCCAGGGGGGCTGTGCGGGGCCACGCCCCCGCCACACCCCCCCCCTCCCGGCGATGGCGCTGGCGCGTCTGGAGCAGGACCCGGCGGGCGCGGGGCGGTTCGGCTCGGCCGTGCCCCCCCCCTGCAGCCGCCTCCCCTGCGCCCTCGGCGTGGACGAAGCGGGGAGAGGGCCGGTGCTGGGTGAGACCGAGTTGGGGGCCCCAGGGTGTGTGGGGGGGGGTCT
>NW_026599275.1:0-47480 GCF_023634085.1 Falco cherrug | reverse complement strand
CCCTGCCCTGTTTTGCAGAAGGAGCTGCCGCTACCTCGGAAAAGCAGCAGGTGAGGACCCCCCCGCGCCCCCCCCCCTTGCCCCCCGGCCCCGCCCCGGCCCCGCCCCGGCCCCGCCCATTGCAGCCGCCGCCGCCGTGTTCCTCTCCCCCCCCCGTCCCCCCCCCCTGCCGAGGCGCCGCCGCCGCCCCGGAGCCCCCGGCTCCCCCCGGCTCTCGCCCCCCCCCCCACCCCCGATGCCGATCCTGGTGGGCAGCAGCATGTTCCGCCGTACCAAGAGGTAACCGTGGCCGTGGCCTTCCTCCCCGCACCATCCTCATCGTCGGCCTCCGTTCCTTCCCTGTCCTCCTTACCCAGACATCCCCCCTCCATCCTCATCCCCAGCCTTCATCCCCCTCCATCTTCATCCTCATCCCCCCTCCATCCTCATCCCCAGCCTTCATCCCCCTCCATCTTCATCCTCATCCCCCCTCCAGCCTCATCCCCAGCCTTCATCCCCCTCCATCTTCATCCTCATCCCCCCTCCAGCCTCATCCCCAGCCTTCATCCCCCTCCATCTTCTTCCTTATCCCCCCTCCATCCTCATCCCCGGCCTTCATCCCCCTCCATCTTCATCCTCATCCCCCCTCCAGCCTCATCCCCAGCCTTCATCCCCCTCCATCTTCATCCTCATCCCCCCTCCAGCCTCATCCCAAGCCTTCATCCTCCTCCATCTTCATCCTCATCCCCCCTCCATCCTCATCCCCGGCCTTCATCCCCCTCCATCTTCATCCTCATCCCCCCTCCATCCTCATCCCAAGCCTTCATCCTCCTCCATCTTCATCCTCATCCCCCCTCCAGCCTCATCCCCAGCCTTCATCCCCCTCCATCTTCATCCTCATCCCCCCCGTCCTCATCCTCATCACTCCTTCATCCTTGTCCTCTCATCTTCATCCTCACCCTTCATCTCCTCCATCCTCCTTCATCCCCAGCCCTCCTTCCTCATCCTCCCCTTTCATCCTCCATGCCCAGCCCCATGTTCCCCCACCATGGACAGAGTCCCCCTGCCCCCTCCCATCCCTGCACCCACTTTGGGGGGAGGGGGGGGGCTATGAGTGCCCCCCCGGGAGTACCTTTAAGTGTGGTAAGAGCATTTGGGTGCGAGGACATGCGTTGGGGGGGTGGGGTTCCAGCCCCTCTCCCATGACCCCCATGACCCCCCCAGCTGCCGCACAAGCAACCGGAAGAGCCTGATCCTGACCAGCACCTCCCCCACCCTCCCGCGACCCCACTCACCTCTGCCTGGACATATCGGTGAGACATGCATCGCCCCCGGTGCCCCCCAGCCCCCCGTCCCAAATTTCCCCCACTGTCCCCAATCCCCTCCCAAGGCCATGGGACCCCCCAAATCCCCCCCGAGACCCCCAAAGGTGCCTGTAAGCACCCAGGGATCCATAGGCCCCCTCCTGCAAGGCCCCGCCCAAACTGCTGTCACCCCCCCCCAAGGGACCCATTGCCCCTCTCAGGCCGCAAGACCCCCTCCCCCCCAGACACACATGGAGACCCCCCCAGGGACTCATAGGCCCTCCCCAGGCCCAGTTGCCCCCCCGCCTCCCTGGTACCTATAGCCCCCCCCCCCCCCCCAACCCATAAAACCCCCCTCCAGCCCCTGGAGTCCCCCCTTTTCCCCTGGGGGGGTGTGAGTGGGTGACATCCATTTAGCCCTGGTGTGGGTGGGGGTCTGGCAGGGTGGGGGTGTCAGGGTGGGGTGGAGGTGATGTCACCCCCCATGTTGTGTGTGTCCCCCCCCCGGTGTTTCCCCCCACCCCTCACAGGCAGCAGCCCCCTGGACAGTCCCCCGCAACTTCTCGCCCAGCAACCCAGCCCACTTCTCCTTTGCCTCCTCCCGCCGGTAAGGGGCTCACACGGCCTGGGGGGGCACCCACAGGGATGGGTGGTGATGGGGGGGTTATCCAGGTGCCTGGGACCCCTGACACCCTGTGCTCCCCCCACCACAGTGCTGATGGGCGCCGATGGTCACTGGCCTCGCTGCCTTCCTCTGGCTATGGCACCAACACCCCCCAGCTCCACCGTCTCGGTGAGTCGGGGGTCTCAGAGCCCACCCCCCATCTCCAGGGGACACACATAGGTGCCCCCCCCTCCCATGGTGGGGAGGTGGCTGAGGGGGTGGTCGCTGTGGGTGGTGGTCAGGGGTCTAGCTGGCTGGTTGTGGGGTTAGATGTGGGTCCCACGGATGGGGGTATGTGTGGGGCGGGGGTCAGTGGGTGGCCAGTGGTCCCCATGGGGTGTCATGAGCGGGTGTCCATGGGGGTCAGTGGCTACTGTGGGTGGCTATAGGTCTTTGGGGGGGTCCCCTGGGGGTCCGGAGGTGTTTATGGTGGGTCCATGGGGTTCAGCAGGTCACTGTGGGTGGCAGTAGGTCCTGGTGGGGGTGGTCCACTGGTGGGGGGTCCGTGAGGGGTCCATGGGGGTCATTGGGTTGCTGTGGGTGGCGATGGGTCCTGGCAGGGTGCAGGGGGGGGGGTCCCTGGGGGTGGCAGGGGTCCGCGGGGTCGGAGGGGTGACGCGGGCGCGCAGTCCTCGTGCTCGTCGCAGGAGCGCCTGCACCAGCTGCCGGCGCAGCCAACGCCGGAGGAGCTGCGCTTCCTCTCCCGCCACTTCGGCAGCTCCGAGAGCCTGGCCGAGGAGGATGGGGGGGCCCGGGGGGGGCCGACCCCGCGGCCCCGCTCCCGCAGCCTCAGGTAGGGCTGGGACTCTGCAGCGGGGCTGGAGACCCCAATTGCCTGGGGGTGGATCAGGGGTTTGGGGGTCCCGTGGGGGAATTGGGGCGCCAGGAGGATGGGGGTCACCATGGAGTTGGACCAAGGCACACCAAGGCTTTGGGGACACCTTAGGGCTGGGGGGGGGGGGGCAGGGCTTTGGGGGCACTGTAGGGGTGGGGACACCATGAATCTGGGGTGTCCCAGAGCCGGGGGGGGACCACGAGGGTGCCATGGGGTGGGGGACATCAGGATGGCAGGGACACTCTGGCCATGGGACATCAAGGAGGTGGGATGGGGACACTGTCGGGCTGCCATGGAGGAATGCTGGGGGTCACACAGGTGCCAGCGGTGGGGGGAACGCTGGGGGAGAAGCACTGTGGGTCTCCTGGGTGCCATCAGTGCCCTCCCCTCACAGTCCCGGGCGCTCACCCTCATCCCACGACAACGAGATCGTGATGATGAACCATGTCTACAAGGAGCGGTTCCCCAAGGTAGGGCTGGGGGGGTGGGTGGGGCTGGGGGCAATGTGGGGAGCTGGGGGCAGACATGGGGTCTTGGGGGAGGCTTGGGGGGTGGCTATAGGGGTTGGGGCGTTGTGGAACAGCTCTGGGGGGGTGTCAGGCAGCTAATGGGTGCTGGAGGATATAGGGTCTGGGGGGGGTCCTGGTATGGTTATGGGTGCCTTGAGGGGCGCGTGTTATCTATAAGGGATCAGGGGGGCTCTGAGGGTGCTGGAGGGGAGGAGTGACAGCTCTGGGGTGGTTGTGGGGCACTGGAGAGGGTTTGGGGTCTTGGGGGGACCTTAGGGGGTCTGTGGGGGTGTCGGGAGCTGTAGGCAGCCAATCTCGGGTCCCGCAGGCGACGGCACAGATGGAGGAGCGGCTGGAGGAGTTCGTGCGGGGCTGTGGCCCCGGGGGGACGCCGCTGGCTGATGGCGCCCTCAGCTTCATTCAGCACCAGCTGGTCGAGCTGGCACGTGACTGCTTGGCCAAGGCCCGGCACGGCCTCATCACCGCTGGCTACTTCTATGAGCTGCAAGAGAACATGGAGCGCCTGCTGCAGGATGTGAGCCATAGCACCCAACGGGACCCAATGGGACCCCAGGGCCCCCAACAGGACTCAACAGGCACCCAATGGGACCCAACGGGACCCAATGGGACCCAAGGGCACCCAAAAGGGCCCAGTGGAACCCAATGGCACCCAGCAGGGTCCAACAGGACCCAATGGCACCCAACAGGGGCCAACAGGACCCAGTGGGACCCAATGGCACCCAGCAGGTTCCAACAGGACCCAATGGGACCCAACAGGGCCCAACAAGACCCAGTGGTACCCAATGGTACCCAGTGGAGCCCAGAGAGGCTCAGTGACACCCAACAGGGACCCAAGGGACCTAACAGTCCCAATGGCACCCAATGGGTCCCAGCAACACCCAGTAGGTCCCGATGGGGCCCGATGGCACCCTCGACACCAAATGGGGGCCCACCAGGGCCATACAGCACCCAATGGGAGCCCTCAGCACCCAAGGGCACCCATTGGGACCCAACAGGACCCCCCAGGGACCCAGTGGGACCCTGCTGAATCCAATGAGACCCAAGGGGACCCCCCAGTGTGCAAGGGATTCCCCACAACCCCATGTAAGTCCCCTGGGGAACCCCTGACCCCCGTCCCTTCAACATCCCCCTAGGCCTATGAGCGCTCAGAGTCAGAGGAGGTGGCCTTCATCACCCAGCTGGTGAAGAAGCTCCTCATCATCATCTCCCGCCCCGCCCGGCTGCTGGAGTGCCTGGTGAGTCCCCCTGGGACCCCCTCCCCCCGGGCACCCAGGCATCCGGCCCTGTGCAGCGCCCCCAGCATCCCCCCCCATCCCATTTTGCACCATCCCAACTGTCCAATCAGACGAAGCCCTTCCGGTCACCCTGACAACGCCCTGGCCAATCCCTGCACACAGCCAATGAGGAAGCAGGGCTGTTGTTGCCATGGTGACAGCCATGTTGCCCGGGGCAGTGCCACGGCAATAGCGCATCCTGGGGACCACCGAGACAAAGAGGGGGTGGGGGGACCGGGGCGGGGGGGGGACGGGACGGGGGACGGGGACGACGACATGACGACACACAGTGGGGCACACGCGTGTGCCCCTGCCCATGACAGCGCACGCAGGCACGTGTGCTCACCCACATGCTCTGTACGTTGGTACAGGCATGTATTTGGGCTCAAACACACGTGTGCATGCGTGTCCTAGTGCACACGTGTGCGTGCACACACATGCGCTCACACTCTCGAACATGCTCTCATGCATGTGCAGACCTATGCGCACTCCGCACATGTGTCCCCCCCCACCCCGCTGTCTGCTGGAGCATTGCACCATGGTGGCGCGTGTCCCTGCGTGCACACGTGTGACGATGCGTGTCCCCCCCTGCACATGCGTGCCGGGGCGTGTCGGCACAGGAATTCGACCCAGCCGAGTTCTACCAGCTGCTGGCAGCAGCGGAGGGCCAGGCCCGCGAGGGGCTGCTAAAGGCCGACATCCCCCGCTACATCATCGGCCAGCTGGGGCTGGCACGGGACCCCTTCCCCGGTATATGCGTGTGCGAGTGGCCACAGGGCGGGCATGGGATTTGCACACACCTGTAGGGGCATGCACTCACGTATGGGAGCGTGCAAGGGGCACGCACATGTGTTGGAGCATGCACATGTGGGTCTTTGTATGGGAGGATGTGTGCATGGAGGGTGTGTGGGGTCTGCACACGTGTGTGGGAGCATGCAAGGGGCAGGTACATGTGTGTGGGAGTGCGCAAGGGGCAGGCACATGTGTGCAAGGGGCATGCATGTGCATGTGGGAGCGTGTATGCATGAGGCCTTGCACGGGAGGGTGTGGGCACGGGGTGGTATGGGGTCTGCACATGTGTGTGAGAGCACGCAAGAGGCATGCATGTGCGTGCGGGAGCGTGCAAGGGGGGTGCCTGCATGGGTCACATGGAGTTTGCTCACGGGGGATGTGCAGGGGTGTGGGAGTGTGCATGGCGGGTGCATGCATGCCATGCACTGGGGGTGCACATGTGTGGCACCCCGTGTCCCCGCACATGTGTGACACCCCATGTCCCCCACAGATGTGGTGCACCTGGAGGAGCCCGACAGTGGCGGGAGCAACACGCCGGATCTCGAGGAGGGGGCTGAGGTGGGGGCTGGGCCAGGGTCCCTGCACCCCTCCCTGCGTCGCCCCGTGTTCCCCCATGTCCCTGTGTCCCCCCAGGGCCGCAGCACCGTCCCCAGAGCCAAGAAGCCACCGGGTGAAGGCGACTTTGAGACCATCAAACTCATCAGCAACGGTGCCTACGGGTGAGCAGCTGTGGACCCCAGGGTCCCTGGCGGGGACGGGGTCCCTGGGTGGGGGACGTCCCCGTGGGGGGTCCGCGGCACAGCGTGACATGCAGCTGTGCTGGCAGGGCGGTGTACCTGGTGCGGCACACGGCCACGCGCCAGCGCTTCGCCATGAAGAAGATCAACAAGCAGAACCTGCTGCTGCGCAACCAGGTGGAGCAGGCATTCGTGGAGCGCGACATCCTCACCTTCGCTGAGAACCCCTTCGTCGTGAGCATGTTCTGCTCCTTCCAGACCCGCCGCCACCTCTGCATGGTCATGGAGTACGTTGAAGGTGGGCCGACGGGGTGTCGCGATACAGGGATGCATGTCACAATATGGAGTGGTGTTGTGATAGGTGGTGGGGTGTTGCAATAGAGAGCTGGGCGTTTTGGTGTGGCTCTGGGCATCGCAATACAGGTCTGAGTGCCACAACACAGGCCTGGACATCACGATAGTGAGCTGGATGTTGTGGTATAGGGCTGGGTGTTGTGATATGGGTCTGGGCATCACAGTACGGGTCTGGGCATCATGATAGAGAGCTGAGCATCATGATAGAGGGCTGGGTGTTGTGGTATGGGTCTGGGCATCACGATACAGGTCTAGGTGCCACAATACAGGCACAGGCATCGTGATAGAAGGCCGGTGTTGTGATATGGGCTGGGCATCGTGGTGCAGTGCCAGATGGTACAATGTGGAGCCGGGCATCACAGTACAGGGCTGTGTGTCATGATATGGGGCCAGGTATCACAACACGGAGCTGGGCATTGAGATACAGGGCTGAGTGGTGCAGTGTGGGGTGTTCTGGGTCACGACAGGGTGGTTTGTGTCACGACAGGGTGGTTTGTGTCACACTGGGGTGTTTTCACACCCTGGCATGGTGCTTTATGTCTGGGTGAGCGCCTGGTGTCCTGCTGGGACGTGCTGGGTGGTGGCAGGTGATGCTGTGATGTGCCCTGCTGGGTCCCCCCCGTGTCCCGCTTGTGTCCCTCTCCCATCACTCCCGTGTCCCTCCATGTCCCCTCTGCTTTCCCATGACCCTGTGTCCCCCTTTGTCACTCTATGTTCCTCCCATGTCCCCCCATGTCCCTCTGTGCCCCTCCTACATCCCTCTTGCCCTCTTGCGTTCCCCCATGTCCCTCCTGTCCTTCTGTGTCCCCCTTTGTCCCTGCATCCCTCCCATGTCCCTCCTGTGTCCCCGTACCCTCCTGTGTCCCTCCGTATCCCCCTGTCTCCCTCCCATGTCACCCCTGCTCTCCTGTGTCCGTGTCCCCCCCTGCCCTTCTGTGTCCCCCCCATGTCCCTCTGTGTCCCCCCCATGTCCCTTTGTGTCCCTTCTGTGTCCCTCCTGTGTCACCCCTGCCCTCCCATGTCCCTCTGTGTCCCTGCCATGTCCCCCCGTGTCCCTCTGTATTCCCCTGTGTTCCTCCTGTGTCCCTCCCACATCCCTCCCACGTCCCCCCATGTCCCCTCGTGTCCCCCGGAAGGTGGGGACTGTGCCACGCTGCTGAAGCACATCGGGGCCCTGCCGCTGGAGCTGGCTCGGCTTTACTTCGCCGAGACTGTCCTGGCCCTCGAGTACCTGCACAACTACGGCATCGTCCACCGCGACCTCAAGCCTGACAAGTACGGGGGGAGCGAGGGGGGGCCCGGGGGGGGTCCCGTCCACCTGGGTCCCCACCGGACACCCGGGTCCCTGCAGCCTGTTGATCACCTCGCTGGGCCACGTGAAGCTGACGGACTTCGGGCTCTCCAAGATGGGGCTGATGAGCCTCACCACCAACCTCTACGAGGGCCACATGGAGAAGGACGCCCGGGAGTTCCGTGACAAGCAGGTGGGTGAGGCTGGTGGGGCGTGGCTGGGCGTGGCTGGTGGGGTGTGGTGGGGCGTGGCTGACACGCCCCCTCCCCGCAGGTGTGTGGTACTCCCGAGTACATCGCACCCGAGGTGATCCTGCGGCAGGGCTACGGGAAGCCGGTGGACTGGTGGGCCATGGGCATCGTCCTCTACGAGTTCTTGGTGGGCTGTGTCCCCTTCTTCGGGGACACCCCGGAGGAACTCTTCGGGCAGGTCATCTCGGGTATGGAGGGGGATACGGTGGGGTGCACGGTGGGGGACACAGGGGAGGTCATCTCGGGTACGTGGAGGGGACACGGGGCAGGTCATCTCCGGTATGGGGGGGAGACATGGTGGGGGACACAGGGGAGGTCATCTCAGGTACGTTGGGGTCACAGGGAGAACATATTGACTACGGGAGGGACATGGAGGGGACACAGGGGCGGTCCTCTTGGCTACGGGGGGACACAGGGAGGTCATCTTGGCTGTGGAGGCACGTGGTGGGGGACACTAAAAAGGACATTTTAGGTATGGGGGGGTCGTGGGGACATGGGGAAAGTCATCTTGAGTACAGGGATGGGGACACAGGGGGAACGAGGACACGGGGGAAACGGGGACACATGGGGACATGGGGCAGGTCATCTCAGGTACAGAGGGGGAGATGGTGGGGGACACAGGGACTTCTTGGGTGTGGGGACAGGGACATGGGGGAGACATGGGGGGACATTTCTGGGATGGGGACACAAGGAAGACACGGGGGACATGGGGACGCAGGACAGGACACCTCAGGTAGGGGGATAGGGACACAGAGGAACAGAGGGGGACATGGTGGGTGGGACACAGAGCAGGTCATCTCAGATCAGGGGACGCAGGGGGACATGGGGGGATGGAGTAGGTCACCTTGGGGACATGAGGACAGGGCAGGTCATCCCTCGTACAGGGCCGTGATGGGGCTGGCAGCTGGGTCCCTGCACTCACGCGTGTCCCCCCGTGCCCCCTCGTGTCCCCTCCGTGTCTGTGTCCTCCCCCCAGACGAGATCCTGTGGCCAGAGGGGGACGAGGCGCTGCCCCCCGACGCCCAGCACCTCATCTCCTGCCTCCTGCAGCCAGACCCCCTGCGACGCCTGGGGGCCGGTGAGACGCCCCCCCACCCCCCAGCCCCCCCCGCAGGTGCTGTCCCCTCTGACCCCCTCCCCATCCCTGCAGGGGGGGCGCAGGAGGTGAAGGCTCACGGCTTCTTTGCGGCGCTGGACTGGACGGGGCTGCTGCGGCAGAAAGCCGAGTTTGTGCCGCACCTGGAGTCTGAGGAGGACACCAGCTACTTCGACAGTGAGGGACCCCTGGACCCCCCCCCCTCGGCGCCCCCCTCCCCCCCCCAGCACCCCCCGCAGGAACCCCTCGGAACCCCTCCAGGACACCAACCCTGGGACCACCCAGGAGGCCCCCCCAAGGGACACCCCACCTGGCACCCCCGGGAACACCTTGGGACCCCTCTGGGACCCCCACCCTGACACCACCACATGAACCTCCCCCAGGGACCCCCCGGGACCACGTACGACCCCTCCCAAGGGACACATTCCCTGGAACACCTCGGGACCCCTCCAGGACAGCCTGACCCCTCTTAGGGGACACCCCCTTGCTCCCCCAGACACCCCCCCCCGAGCCCCAGACACCCCCCTCAGGGAAACCTCTACCCCCTTCGTGCTCCCAGGGACCCCCCACAGCCCCCCCTGCAGTGGACCCAATCTACAGGTCCCTCACCCCTGGGGGTCACCCTATGGGACTCCCCCCCCGTGCTCCCCCCCCGACCCCCGTGCCCCCCCCAGCACGCTCGGACCGTTACCCCCCACATCACCTCCTACGAGGACGAGGACACGACAGAGGATGAGCCTGTGGAGATCCGGCAGTTCTCATCGTGCTCCCCCCCGCTTCAGCAAGGTGGGGGGGGGGGTGTCCAGGGGGGACAGACAAGGACCGGGCGGGGGGGGCAGAGGGTCTGGGAGGGCGCAAGGGGTCCAGGGGGGCACAGGGACTGGGAGAGGGGGGACAGGGGAGACCAGGCAGGGGGGGGGCAGGAGGTACGGGGAGACACACGCAGGGTGTGGGTGCCGGTGGGTGCTGTTTGGTGCCGGTGGGTGTCCATGGGTGCCGCTGGGTGCCACTGCGCAGGTGTACAGCAGCCTGGAGCAGCTCTCGCAGCAGCAGCAGGAGCCGAAGGCACCCAAGGGGCGTCCGCGTGACGAGGGGCGACGCGACGGCTTTGCCCGTGACCGCAGCTGGCGTACGGCCTCACCCGAGCTGTGAGCACCCACTGCGTCCCTGGGGGGGGTGTGTCATCCCGGGGTCTGCCTGGATGCCTGGGTACCTAGATGGGGGGTGTAGTGGTCAGACATCCCCCCCCAAACACCTGCCTCCCCCCAGGAAGCGCCCACCGGCAGCGGAGGGCCCCCCCCCCGAGGGTGAGGGGAGCCCCCCCCTGGGCGCCCGTCGCCGCTTCTCAGCGCTGCTGGAACCCGGGCGCCCCGGGCCCCCCCCCGAGGAGCGGCCAGTCCCCCGCAATGGGCCCACCCCCCGCGATGCACCCACAGATGGAGCCAGCGAGGAGCCAGGTCAGTGCTGGGTGCTGGGGTCTTCTGGGGGGGGGGTGTCCCCCAGAGCTGGGGTCTCACCAGCCGGTGCCTAACCCCGCCAGGGGAGCGAGTGCCGCGGGCTGGGGAGCTGCCCCCTGCCAGGGCTGAGCTGGGTCTGCGGCGGCCACGGCACCCAGGGGTGGCCCCCGAGGGCGGGGGTGACAAGCGCAGCCCCCGCGGCCCCGGGAAAGTCACCAAGTCAGCGTCGGCCACCGCCCTCTCTGTCATCATCCCCAGCGGTGGGTGTCACCTCCGGGACCCCAGACCCCCTGGGAACCTATAGCCCCCCCTGCCCCAGGACCCCAGACCCAACCTCAGGAGCCCAGACCCCTCCCGGGACCCTAACCCACCCCAGGCCCCCAGTATCCCCTCAGGACCTCCCCTCACCTTGGTAGACAGCCTGGGTGCCTGGGTCCCCGTGAGCAGCAGGGGTCCCCAGGTGTGGTAGGGGTCTCCTGCTGTCCAGGTCCCTAAGATTGAGTGTGAGGGGTGGCAGGGGGCTCCGTGAACACCTGGGTCCCAAGTGCAGGGTGGGTCCCTGGTCATGTGAGTCCCTCGGGTGGGGAGTCCCTGGACACGTGGGTTCATTGTGTGTGAAGGTCCCCTGGTCACTTGGGTCCCCATGGGTGGGGGGTGCCTGGTCACCCGGGTCCCTTGGGTGGGGGCCCCTGTCCCCGGGTTGGTGAGCATGGTGCCAGCAAGGGGTGGCAGTGGGTCCCCCGATCACCTGGGTCCCTTGGGGGGGGGGCCCTGGTCACCTGGGTCTCCTGGGTGGTGGGGTCCCTGGACCCCTGGGTCCCCTGGCAGGGGTCCCTGTCACCCGGATACCTTGGGGGGGAGGGCCTGGTCCTCTGGGTCCCCTGGGTGGCGCCCTGGGTCACGTGGGTGGGGAGGTCCCTGGTCACACGGGTCCCCTGGTGGGGGTCCCTGTGGCCCTGGGTGCGCATGGTGCCAGCTGGGCGTGCAGGGGAGGCGCCTGGCTCCTCGCCCCTGGGCAGCCCCATGTCCCCCCGGTCACTGTCCTCGGACCCCTCATCGCGGGACTCGTCCCCGGGCCGGGAGCTGGCCCCGGCAGTGGCTGCCCCCCGCTCCCCCATTGCCATCCCCCGCCCTGGCAAGAAGTTTGGCTTCACCCTCCGTGCCATCCGCGTCTACCTGGGGGACAGTGACATCTACAGTGTCCACCATGTAGTCTGGGTCAGCAGGGTGGGGGGGACACGGGGCGGCAGGGAGGGACATGAGATGTGGGGGGACATGGGGGTTGCAGGGTGAGATGGGGACACAGAGTGGTGGTGGTGGGGGGACATGGGGATGTGGAGGGATGGAGGGGGACGTGGAGGGTGACATGGGGACACAAGGGGTCTGGGGGGTAACGCGAAGATGTGAGGGGACATGGAGGGCTGGGGTGTGACGGGGCTGTGGGAGGACGTGGGGGGTCATGGAGTGATGGGGATATGGGCAGCTGGGGGGTCACATGGGGCCATGGAGTTACATGGGGATGCAGTAGGTTGAGGGGTCACATGGGGACACGGAGGGACATGGCGGGGGGCACACGGGGGGGTGCTGGGGCATGGCAGCCCTGATGCATTGTGGGTAATGGTGCCTTGTGGGTGCAGCACGTGGAGGAGGGGGGCCCAGCGCAGGAGGCGGGGCTCTGCGCCGGTGACCTCATCACCCACGTCAACGGGGAGCCTGTCCACGGGCTGGTGCACACCGAGGTCGTCGAGCTCATCCTCAAGGTCAGGGGTCACAAGGGGTCACGGGACCACAGGGGGCTTGTGCTCAAAAGGTCATAGAGCTCAGAAGTTGATGGGGGGTCACAGGTCACAGCTGGGTCATGGGGTTAACAGGAGGTCACAGTGGGGTCATGGGCCATGGGTGGGCTGGGGAGGTGTGGGGCAGGGTGGGGTGGGGCAGGGCGTGGCAGGGCGGGGCGGTGACGCGATGTGTGCAGAGCGGGACGAAGGTGCTGGTGACAACGACGCCACTGGAGAACACGTCGATCCGCCTGGGCCCTGCGCGGCGCCGCAGTGCCCGGGCCAAGATGGCACGAAGGAACCGCCGGGGTGGCGCCGGGGGCGGCCATGAGAGGTGGGGACTGGGAGGGGGAACTGTGTGGGACTGGGGGGGGAACTGGGAGGGAACTAGGGGGAGTGTGGGGGGGAACTAGGGGAGGAACTGGGGGAACTGGGGGGGAACTGGGAGGGAACGGGGGCAACCGAGGGGGGAGGAACTAGGTGGGAGTAAGGGGGAACTGGGAGGGAACTGGTGGGCAACTAGGGGGACTGGGAGGAAACTAGGGGAACTGGGAGGGGAGCTGTGGGAACTGGGGGGGAACTGGGAGGAACAGGGAGGTGAACTGAGGGGGAAACTGGGCAGGGACTTGGAGGGGAACTGGGGGAACTGCGTGGGAGCGGGGGGCCCAGGGGGCGGCCCGGTGTGTGCAGACCCCCATGGTGATGGTCCTCCCGGTCGGCAGGCGGCGCAGCGCGCTTTTCCGGCACCTGGCCCGACAGGCCTCGCTGCTGCACACGAGCCGCTCGCTGACGTCACTGAGCCGCTCGCTCTCCTCCTCCGACAGCCTGCCCGCCTCCCCTACCCACGCGCGCGCGCGGGACCCCGCCCTCCCGCCGCGCGCCGCCGAGACGGGTAGGCGGCACCATGGCAACGGGGGGCGGGGTCAAGGGGAAGGGGCGGGGACAAGGGAAAGGGGTGGGGACACGGTCACCGCTATGGCAACGGGGGCGTGGTCACGAGAAAGGAGCGTGGCGAAGGCCAAGGGGCGAGGCCAATGGGATGGGCGGGGCCGAGGCAACGGGGCTGCTCTGGTGGGCGGGGCCGCGGGGCGGAGCTACGGCAGCCGCGAGGGCCGGCGGAGGGACGCGGGAGGCCGGGCGGCCGCTGCCTCGGCCTCGCTCGGCCCCGCCAGGCCTGACCTTCGTTCCCCGCAGGGGCCTCCCCGCCCAGCAGCTCTCCGGGCTCCAGCGCTCCGCCGTCCCCGGCGCCGGCCGGGCCCCACCTGCGGCCCAGTTCGCTGCAAGGGCTCTCCCCGAAGCTGCAGCGCCAGTACCGGGCCGCCCGGTGCAAGTCGGCCGGCAGCATCCCCCTCTCGCCGCTGGCCCACACCCCCTCCCCCCCCGCCGCCTCGCCGCCCGCCTTCCCCGCCAAGCTGCACCCGAAAGCGGCCGAGTCCCCCCGCCTGACCCGCCGGGGCCCCCCTGAGAAGGGGACGGGACCCCCACCCCGCAAGCACGGCCTGGAGGCCGCCCGCAAGGACTTCCCGGCCGAACCGCCGCTACAAAGCCTGGCCGAGTGGGACGGGGAGAGCCCGGCCGAGGGACCCCCCCCCCGCGCCCCCTACCCGCCGCCTGGGCCGCCAGGAGCTGCCGTTGCTGCTGGGGGGCCCCCCCGGCGTTGAGACAGCCCCCCACGGGGGGGAGGAATCCGAGAGACCCCCGCGGGGCCCCCCCAAGGCGCTCAGCCCGGTGCAGGAGCATGAGCAAGCTCGGAGGGGGGGGTGGGGGGCCAGTGCCCATCGTGGTGGTGGGACCTGGGGCAGCCCCCGGGGATGGGGACCCTCCCGGGCGCTGAGCTCGACCGCCCCCCCCCCCCCCACCAGACCCCGCGGCTGTAAATAAGGGGGGGGGCCCAGGCATGCAGGGTCCCCCCGCCCCACCTCGGCCAGGGACGTGGCTAGCAGCCCCCCCAGCACCTCCCTGCGTATGCAAAGGGTTAATACTGTGACACCCCCCCCGGTGTGATGTCATCGGACAGGTGCCCCCTGGGTGTCATTCCCACCCTCCCAGTCTCCTGTTTGCCCCCAGCTGTTACCCTGTGATATCACAGCGGTGATGTCACAGGTGGGGTGGAAGGGGAGAGGGCACAGCTCTGATGTCACAGGGGGGATGGGGAGCAGTGACATCACCGTGGCACTGGCCCTTGGGAAGGGAGAGTGATGTCACAGCTGGTGGCATGGGATTGACAATG
This sequence comes from Falco cherrug, assembly GCF_023634085.1. NCBI lineage: Eukaryota > Metazoa > Chordata > Aves > Falconiformes > Falconidae > Falco > Falco cherrug. Next base: position 32,908 of record NW_026599275.1, on the reverse strand, counting down.
TCACAGTTACGGTGTTGCTGATGGTGTAAGAGTCATGACGTCACAGCTCTGATGTAACAGGGTGCTGCTGTCTCAGCTCTGATGTAACCAAAGGTGCAGGAATGGTGACGTCACAGCTAAGGTGCCATTGAAGGTGTGGGAATGGTGATGTCACAGCTGTGGTGACAGTGGGGGGGGGTGGGGGGGCGGGCAATGATCGGTGCCAGGTGGTGATGTCATTGCCGTGAGGTCACCAGGATGGGGCTGACGCTTTCCAGGTCTGCAGTGATGTCACATGACAGCAGCTGACATCACTTCTAGCCAAAGCAGGTGACATCACCAACCTCCCCGTGACATCATCACACACACACACACACCCCCCCGTTCTCGCTATGCAAACGTCCCCCCCCGGGGCAGGGGGGCCGGGGCCGGGGGGACCCCGGGGGCCAATAAAGCCTGTACAGCACCGACCCCCGGCTGCCTCCGTGGGGACGGGAGGGGGGGCTGGGGGACGACACGACATACGTCATCGCGCCGCGGCCGCAGTTTTGGGGACACCCCCCCCCGGCCTCCCTGGGTGGCGGGTTCCGCAGCTCGGAGCGCCCGCCCACCCCCCAGCTCCGAACGCAGCCCGGGCAGGCGCGGGGTTAAAGCCACGCCCCTTCGCCACGCCCCCGCCCCACCTCCGTGACGTCACGGCCCAGGGTTCCTCCGGGTCCGTTCGCCACCGCTGAGCTCGTACGGTGCGGGGGGGGCCGGAATCTGGGGGTGGGGGGGGGGTCCCCGGGGAGGCCCGGGGGGGGTGGGGGCATGAGGGCTCTGAGGGTCCCCGGATCAGCTCCCACCCCCCTCCCAGACTCCCCATGGCGCTGCGATTCGCCGCCCCGCTGCTGCGCCTGGCCCGGAGCAGCGTCCGCTGGGGGGGCACGGCTCCCTCTCCGCCGGGTGAGTGAGACCGGGACCATCCCCAGCGCCGCCCTCCCCCCCCCTAGTTGTTGGGGGGTGCGCAGGTGTGGGTCAGCCGCGGGGCTGGTGCTGACCCTCCCCGTGCCCCCCCCCCAGCCCCAGCCCTCTTCGACTGGCGGGACCCGCTGGGGCTGGAGGCGCTGCTGGAGCCCGAGGAGCGGCTGCTGCGCGATGCCCTGCGCAAGTACTGCGAGGAGCGGCTGCTGCCCCGCGTGCTGCACGCCAACCGGCACGAGGGTACCCCCCGACACACCCCCCCCCCCCCAAAACATCCGGCCCGCCAACCCTGCCACCCCCCCCTCATCCCTTGGTGTCCACACCCCAGGGACCCCTGGACCCCCCCACATACTGGTTACCCAGGTAACCCCCCTCCCCAACAAATATCCCCTGGGGCTCGGGGATGCCCCCAGCATGCTAAGATACACCCAGGATCCCACCGGTACCCCTTAATCCTCCCCAGGACCCCCTTAATCCTCCCTAGCGCCCCCTGATAACCCCCCATACCCCTTCATCCACCCCAGCACCCCCCAATACAGCCCTGTACCCCTTAAACCTCCCCAGCACCCCCTGATAACCTCCAAGTACCCCTTAATCCTTCCCAGGACACCCCCTGGACCCCCCTTGTACCCCTTCATCCACCACAGCACCCCCCAATACCCACATGCACCCCATAATCCACCACAGCACCCCCAAAATACTCCAATACCCCTTGATCCTCCCCAGTGCCCCCCAATAACCTCAGTAGCCTTTAACCCCCCAGCACCCCCAAATACCCCTGTACCCCTTAGGCCCCCCAGTACACCCCAATACACCCAGGACCCCTCCAATACCCCCCGTACCATACCCCTTAGTTCCCCCCAGCACCCTGCTTATAACAACCCTGTTACCCCTTAATCCTCTCCAGTGCCACCTAAATGCCCCCAGCACCCCCAAAATACCTCCCAGTACCCCTTAATCCCCCCCAGCATCCCCCAGTACCCCCTCTGTACCCCTTAATCCCCCCAGCCCCTCCAGTTCTCCCCTTGTACCTCTTAATCCTCCCCAGCACCCCTGGAGCTCCCTCCCTGGGTGGCCAAGGTTGGGGGCAGAGGTGGGGGGAGTCCCCAGCCCCAGCCAGGGGGTGTCCCCACTGCCCCCCACTCAGCTTGGCCACACTCACACCCCACTGTGCCCCCCCCCCCCCCCTGCCCCCCCGCCACAGTGTTTGACCGGGAGATCGTGACCGAGCTGGGGGAACTGGGGATGCTGGGCCCCACCATCAAAGGTGAGTGGGGAATAATGGGGGGGCTGGGACAATCCCCCAGAGGGTGGGGGAAGTCTTTGCGGGGGCCATAGGGTCCTTGGTAGAGGGAGCTGGGGGGGCTGCAGTGGGTGGGTGCCGGGTGCCAGGGGTCCCCAGGGTGTTATTGGGGAGGGCCATGGGGGGTGTTGGGACCCCTGAGGAGGGGCTGGGGTGCCCGAGGGGCAGGAGGAGGGTTTGGAGGGGCTGGGGGGGGTCAGTGGTTCCCCTTGGGGTGTTGGGGGGGGTGGGGCAGGGTCCTCTCATGGTTGGGGGCTGGAGCTGGGCCCGCTGGAGTTGGGGGGCTGGGGGGGGGCCTGTGGGTGACCCCATCCTGGGGGGAAAGGGGTGTCCCTGGGGTGACACTGTCTGTGGGATGACATTGTCCTGGGGGGTCTGGGGGTGACACTGTCCCCAGGGTGTGGCTGGGTGTCCATGGGTGACACTGTCCGTGGGCACCCATGGGTGACGCTGTCCTGGGGTGTCCGTGGGTGTCACTGTCCCGGGATGTCCATGGGTGGCTGTGGGTGACACCATGCCCATGGGTGCCCATGGGTGACGCTGCCCCTGGGTTGCCCATGGGTGCCCCCCTCCCCCCCCCAGGATACGGCTGCGCAGGCACCACAGCAGTGGGCTACGGGCTGGTGGCGCGGGAGCTGGAGCGTGTGGACAGCAGCTACCGCTCGGTGCTGAGCGTCCAGTCCTCCCTTGTCATGTACCCCATCCTGGCCTACGGGACCCCTGCCCAGCGGGACCGCTTCCTGCCCCCCCTGGGTGAGACCCCCACGGGGGGCACATGGTGGGGAGGGCTGTGGGGCAGGAGGGGGCTGTGGGTCAAGTGGGGTACTGTTGGGCGGGGGGGGGGGCTACGAGGCAGGAGAGGGGGGCTGTGGGTCAAGTGAGGTGGGGCTGTGGGACAGGAGGGAGAACTGTGGGGTGGAAGGGGGGGCTGTGGGTCAAGTGGGGTGGTCTGTGGGGAAGGATGGGGGGCTGTGGGGCAGGAGAGGAGTCTGTGGGGCAGGGGGGGTCTGTAGGGCAGGAGGGGGGGGCATGGCGTCCCCCTGACTGCCTTCTATGGGGGGAGCTGCTGACAGCGCCCAACCACAGGAGCGACCTGGGCTGGGTGGGCCATGGGGCAGGTGGGGGCAGCCATGGGGCAGGCAAGGGGAGCCATGGGGGTCCCAAGGCCCCCCCTGATGCCCCCCACCAGCGCGGGGGGAGCTGCTGGGGTGCTTCGGGCTGACTGAGCCCAACCACGGGAGCGATCCGGGGCGCATGGAGACGCGGGCGCGCTACAACCCTGGCACCAAGACCTACACGCTGCGGGGCACCAAGACCTGGTGAGCCCCACACCAGGGGGATGGGGGACACCCCTGACTCCCCCAGACCCCCACCCTGACCCCCTCCCCAGGATCACCAATGCGCCGGTGGCCGACCTGTGTGTGGTGTGGGCAGTGTGCGAGGAGGATGGGCGGGTGCGGGGGTTCCTGATCGAGCGGGGGACACCCGGCCTCAGCACCCCGAAAATCGAGGGCAAATTCTCGCTCCGTGCCTCTGCCACTGGCATGATCGTGATGGAGGACGTAAAGGTGCCAGAGGAAAACCTCCTGCCCAACGCTGTTGGCTTGGCAGTAAGCAAGGGGGGCGGCACTGGCGGGGGCTCCTGCTGCTGGATGGGGACCCCAGTGACGCCCACTCACCCTAGGGCCCCTTCGGTTGCCTGACCCAAGCCCGTTACGGCATCGCCTGGGGTGCACTGGGTGCCGCCGAGGCCTGCCTGGAGACGGCACGGCAGTACGTCCTCGAGAGGTAATGCAGGGGCAGCATGGTGCCCCCCTGGGGCAGGGAGGGGGGTTCCTGCCTGCCTCACAGCCTCCCCTCCGCCACAGGAACCAGTTTGGGGGTCCGCTGGCACGCAACCAGCTGGTGCAGAAGAAGCTGGCGGACATGGTGACAGAGATCGCCCTGGGGCTGCAGGCCTGCCTGCGCCTTGGCCGCCTCAAGGACGAGGGAAGGTGGGTACCACAACTGGAGCCACGGCAGAGGGGACACCTGGAGCTGCTGCTGGTGGTGGCACGAGGGTGCCAGCGTCACCGTCCCTGTCCCCACAGGGCGGCCCCTGAGATGGTGTCGATGCTGAAGCGTAACTCATGTGGGAAGGCACTGGCCATCGCCAGGGAGGCACGGGATATGCTGGGGGGCAATGGCGTGTGCGATGAGTACCATGTCATCCGGCACCTGATGAACCTGGAGGCCGTCAACACCTATGAAGGTACCACCACGCCGGTATGGGGGGGGACATGGGATCCCGCCGCTGCCACCAGGCACCCCTCAAGACCTAGCTGCTTGCTTGCTTGCCCACAGGCACCCATGACATCCATGCGCTAATCCTGGGCCGAGCCATCACCGGCATCCAGTCCTTCAGCCCTGGCAAGCCACCAGCACCGCGGGGCTAACGGGGGGGACACGGCACCCGGGCACCACACCAACGGCATGTGGCTGCGACGCTCTGTGGCGTGACTGGTCTTACACTGCTGCCAGCGGGGCCAGGATGTCACCCGTGGGGAAAGGACATGAGGAGATGGCACCAATGACCAGATTTGGTGTCACCAACGGGACCTAGTGTCACCAATGGAACAATGTCTCACCAAACCGCCCCACAGTTGCTGATGGGACTCGGTGTCACCGATGAGACCCAGCAGCTTGGTTGTGCTGGGCTTTGCTGCAGAGCCTCTTGGCCAGCGAACTGCCTTGGTGCCTTTGCCGTCCTCGCGGACACTCACCAATAAATGGTGGAAAAGCCACCCTGTGCCTGCCAGCCAGCCTCGTCAGCGTTAATTAAGCCTCCAGGACACAGTTCCATCACCAGGAGGGGGCCCTGCTCCAGCACGCAGCAGGGTTTGCCTCTGTGAGCAGGCAGTGGAGCCATATCAGCCCCCCCTGGATTTGGCCTTTGGGTTTTTTCCTTTTTATTCATGTCAAACCTGAACACTTAACACCAATGGAAAAGCCCTTTTGGGCCAAAATCCCCTTTTGCTGCTCGCAGCTGCCTTGGTGCAGCAGCAACACACACACTTGCGAGGCAGGTGGGCTTCCGCAGGGGTGTCCTGCGGATTTGGGGGAGGCCCTTGCAGCTTTGGGGTCCTGTTCACGTCTCGGGCTGCAGACAGAGGTCACGGTAGGCAGCCTCCACGGTGCGGCAGACCTGCCGGAGCTCCGTCTCAGCCTGCCCTACCCGCTCCATCACCTCCTCCAGCTCCTGCAGCCGCTCCTGGATCAGCTCGTTGTGGAGGCCGTAGAGGTGGAAGAGCTGCTCCTCCAGCTGCTCCGCCAGGCCAGAGACCTGCCGCGCCGGGGTGGGAAAGGCGGGGGGTTGGGGGTGGGGGGGTGGAGAAATGGCTCTTGCCAGGGTGCAGGAGTGGGCAGCGCTGCTGGCACAGCCAGCGCCCGACTGCTGTCCCCTGGAGGGCTGATGGCAGCTGCGGCTGTCCCAGGCTGGCACAGCTCCCGGCCTGGCTTGGCTGCTGCTGCTGCCAGCTGCACCCACAGTAGCCGAAGCGCCGGCCGCAGTAGCCACTGAGCACCAGGTCACCATGGGCCGCAGCTGCCAAGGCTGGGCTGCCATCTGCACATGGGCCTGCGGGAGCACCCCCTCCCGCCCTGCCGACGTGGCCCACCCCGGCTGCAGGGACACCGGTGGGAGCAAAGTCCGGTGTGGTGTGCAGCCAGGCGAGGACACCGAGGGCAGCCAGCGGCTGCACAGGCATGGGGGAGCCACTGGCGTCCCCTCCGCTCCCCAAAGCGGGGCCGGAGGCAGCTGCGGCCACCCCCAAAGGGGCTGGGGGTACTCCCCCCGCCACAGCAGTGAGCACCGGTGCATACGGCACACCAGGCTCTGCAGCTGGCGCCAGTCGCCCTATGAGAGGCTGCTTACACCACGCTCCCTCCCCGTGGCACCTTGTCTCACTGCCCCCCAGCCTGCCACTAATTCGGGCGGAATAACGCAATTAAACATGTCAAGCAGAGACCGCATGGCCGTGCAGCCTTGCTCGGCAGCTAGGAGCTGGCATCAGTCGTCAGCATCTCCCTGCCCACTGCTCCCCCTGCGCTTGCAGGCCCCCTGCCACTCCCAGTCCCCCACCTTCAGCAGCAGGCTCTCCCTGAAGCTGCTCATCATGGTGTGGTCCTCTTTGCGGCTGTCGTTCACCTTGTCGATCAGCTGCTGTGCACGCTGCTGCAGGCCCCCAATGCTGGCATCCAGCGATGTGAAGTAGCGGGAGGCCTGGCCATCCAGTGCTGCTTCTGTGCCGGGCTGGGTAGCCATGGGCTGCGCCTCCGTCCTCGGCCAAAACACAGCACCCTATCACATCAGGGGCACGAACCCCACAGGGCTGGCTCGGTCGATCACATTAATTGGGAAACGCTGGGGATCCCGTTGAGGAAGGTGGTGGCCCGTGGACAAGCAGATGCATGTGTCACCCTGGACACCCCTGTGGGGGCTGTCACTCCCATATGTGCTTTCTTCTCTACTTTAGGTTAAAATTGTGAGGTAACAGAGGGTGGAAAATGTGTTACCTGTCAGGGTCCTCACTGGGGGGCTCATCCCTGCCCAAGCCAGCAAAGAACAGGCTGTCACCTGCCTCCGGCTCTGGCTCAGGGCCCTCACCCTCCTTCCGTGACATGGGGGACAGGCAGCTCTCAGAGGCTGGGGCCCTCAGGGCCCACGTTGGGCTGCAATAATGCTGGTCCCAGGGGGGCTTCCACCGCCGGCACTGGGGAGCCGGGGGGCAGCTGTGGAGCGGGGCCCGGGGACCGGCGGCAGCCGGAGCCCAGCAGGGACAGACGAGACCCAGAACCCCCTCACAGCCCTGAGGGGACACGGTGGGCGAGGTCTGGCACGTGACAGGCACCTACACCAGCCAATCGGCGCCCGCCTGCACCGGAGAATAGCCAATGAAAAGCTGCGTGGAAAAAAGCGGGAAGAGCTGGTCCGGGGCGCTGAGGAGAAGGAGCCGCCATGACGCCGGGGACAGTAAGACGGAGGCACACCGGGCGGGGGGCGCCGTCAGCGGCCGGGGGAAGCCGGGTGAAAAGTGGGTAGCCGCCCTGGCGTGGGCCGGGCACCCCGGCGGCGCGGTGTTGGGGCCGCGGGGCCGGCAGCCTGTGGGCACAGGCACCCCATTACCCCCCCCCCCCCGCCCCCCTGACCGCAGCCCCAGGCGCGGGCCCTGCCCCAGCACAGACACAGGGAGCCAGTGGGGCAAAGGGGGCTTTACTGAGGGGGCAGCCCCCCGGGGAGGAGGGACACTAGGCGTCCAGGCGGCACAGGGGGGCTGTCATAGACCATCTGCAGGTTGACGCGGTGTCCCACCAGCTCCCGAATGTTGTTGATGCCATACTTGATCATGGTGGGGCTGGGGTAGGAGAAAAGGAGATCAGCAGGGGTGGCCCCCTCGCCACACCGGGGTCCCTGGCTACCCTCCCCCCCCCAACTCACCGTTCCAGTGAGAGCCCCCAGGCGATGACGGAGACGTTCTCGGGAAGCCCCATAGGCAGCAACAGCTCAGGGCGGAAGACCCCTGAGTTTCCCACCTCAACCCACTTCTTCAGGCCTGGGGGGTGAGGTGGGGGCCCCCGCCCCATGGCAGTGAGGCAGAGGCCCTGCTCATGGGGCACCCCAGAGAACCCCCACCTCAGAGCGAGACCAGGCCACCCCATATTGGGACCCCAGAGACAGCCCCTCCGTAGGGGTACCCCAAAGCCCACCCCCCAGGGAAAAGACTGAGGCCAGGCTGACCCCCAACCCACAGGGGCACCCCAAAGCCCCCCAGCCCATAGGGAAGAGAATGAAGCTAAGCTAGCTGCCACCCCAAAAAAGTCACCTCAGTTCCCGCCCCTCTCTGTGGAGGCTGATGCAGACCATGGGGTGTCCCCCCCATTCTTTGGGTGCATATGCAGAACCTGAGGCTCCTTTGGGGGACCATGCAGATCCCCAGGACCCCCCTACCTTATAGGGCAACCCACACAAACCCCTGAGGACCCCCCTCACCCTCATGATAGCTGAACACCTCCATGCTGGGTTCTGTGTAGGGGTTATAGGCCTGGCTTGAAGCGCAGCTGGGTGATGCCTGGGGACAAGAGAGAGATGAGGGAGGGTCCTGGGGACCCCCCTGCGTGCCCCTCCTGGTGGCCCCCCGTACCCAGCTTGGTGAAGAACTGCCGGAGGATGCCCATGAGGTGGCCAAGGGTGAGGCCGCGGTCAGCCACCACCCCTTCCACCTGATGGAACTCGGCCAGATGGGTGGCATCTAAGCTCTCGTTGCGGAACACCCGGTCGATGGAGAAGTACTTCACTGGAGAGAACTTCTCCTGGTTGGGGGGTGGCAAAAGAAAAATGGGGTCAGGTGGGGGCCCCTCCACCCCAAAACTCCCTCCCATGCGTCTCCCCAAACCCATCCCACCTGGCGGGCCAGCTGGTAGAGCATGCGGGCGCTGGTGGATGTGGTGTGGGTGCGCAGCAGGTTCCTCCGCGCCTCCTCCAGCCGCCATTCATACTTGTACCTAAGGAGGGCAGCTCAGCTTGGAGGGGAATGGGTGGAGAGACCCCCCAACTCGCCCCCGCCCCAGGGTCTCATCCTCACCCCTGTGAGCCGTAGCCTCCCTGCGAGTGGACCTTCTTCACCTTGGCCGTGTAGCCGGCAGGCAGCTCAGGGGCCTTGGCGGGGTCTGGGGTGGGGCACAGACATGGAGGTGGGGGGACACTGGGGTTTGGGGGGGGCCCTGTGCCCCCCCTCCCTTCCCCTGTACCCACCTTGCAGGAAGAAGGTGTCATGTTGGTCGCGGGCTGGGTGCTGCTGGGGCTGGAACAGAGCATCAAAATTCCAGAAGGAACTTTCCACAAAATTGTTGGTGGGCATCTCTGTGAACCTGTGGGCCACAATGTCAGTGGGGGGCCATGTCCCCTCCCGGCGAGGGGATCCCCCTGGGACCCCCACTCACCCCATCTCCAGGAATATCTGGCGGAGCTGGGAGCGCACCTTCAGCAGGGGGTGGAGGTGGCCGCAGGCAGGCGGCAGCCCCAGGGCCGAGAAGTTGTAGGGCTTGAAGGGACGCTGCTGCCAGGAACCCCTGAAGGCAGGGTCAGGAGTCACAGTGGGGTCAGGGGTGTGTGTCACAGTGGGGTCATGGCAAGGTCAGGGGGTCACAGTGGGGCCAGTGGCCCCCCCACCTCCCAGACTCACGTAGCAATCATCTCTGGCGTCAGCTCCGTCTCCTGCCGTGCTACTGCGGTGCTAAAAGCACTGCCCTTGCGGATCCAGTAGGACTTCAGGGTGCTGGGGGGGGGGGTGAGGAGGGGTGAGGGGGGTGCCCCCAAACCTGCCCCCACCCTCAAAGCCCCTCCCCCGCCCTGCTCACACTTCCAGCAGCAGCTTCCTCCTCTTGAGGTCAGTGCGCTCACGCTCAGGCAGGTTCTCAGCCTCCCCCCGCTGCACCTGCTGCAAGCTCTCCTGCACCCCGTCCTGCACCTCTGCCACCTGCACGGCACCGGGGGGGCACGGGGGGGGGGGTGCGTCACAGTGGGGTGTGGGGGTGCAGGGCAGACCCCCACTCCCTGGGGGCTGGGCCCTGAGGACAGGGACAGCCCCAACCCTGGCAAGGCCACCCTGTCCCCCACGGGGATGCTCCAGGGGGCCCCCCTCTGCCCCCCCATGGCCCTTGGCCAGATCCCCCTGGACACTCCTGGCTCCATGGGACCCCTGTCCACCCTTCTGGGACCCCCAGCTGGTCCCCCCCCCAAGAATACTCCAGGGGATCCCTGTCTGCCCCCCCAGGATACTCCTGGGCCCATGGAACCCCATCTGCGCCACCTGGGACCCCTGCCCAGCCCTTCCAGGACACTCTTGGCTCCATGGGACCCTTGTCCACCCTCCTGGGCCCCCCATCCACTCCCCCAGGATACTTCTGACTCCATGGGACCCCCACCTAGGACCCCTGCCCAGCCCCCCTTGGACACTCCCAGCTCCACGAGACCCCTGCTCAGTCCCACCGGGACCTCCATCCACTCCTCCCGGGACTCTCCCAGACCCTCCAGGACCCCCTCCCTGGGACACTCACAGCTCGGACGACCCGTGGGCCCCCAGGGGCCCCCTTCTCCAGGCGCAGCCACTTGTTTGCCATGGCCTTGCTAAAGCCCACGGAGCCACCGGGCAGCTTCTGCGGGGACGGGGCGGCCGTGAGAGACCTGGTCCGCCCTCCACCAGCCCCGGTGCCCCCGCCCCCCCCAGTGCTCACCATGGCGTCGCTCTGGGGCAGCCCCTCGGCCGGGAGGCTCCGAAAGAGCCGCACCTCGGGGCTGCCGTCCCGAAGCACCTCCACACCCTCGGGGCTCAGCTCCCACCGCCGCGTTGCCCGCGCCTCAGCCTCGATCACCTGTGGGCACCACCGGCGGTGGGGCCGGGGTCGGTAACCGGGGAAGCACCGGGGCATGTGGAGTGCCGGGGGCAGTAACGGGGCCGGGGCCAGTACCGGGGCGGGGAGCACCAGGGTCAGTACCGGGGCCGGGGCCAGTAACCGGGGCCGGGGCCAGTACCGGGGCCGTGGGGAAGTACCAGGGTCAGTACCGGGGCTGGGGGAGCGCCGAGGGCAGTAACAGGGCTGGGGCCAGCACCAGGGCTGGTGTCAGCCTGCACAACACCCCCCGCCCCCCCCCTCAGCGCCCCGCCGCTCCCACCTCCCCTAGCGCCTGGAGGCTCTTGACGGCGCCCACGAGCGTCTGGTGGTCGAGGCCGAGCGCGGCGGCCGTCTCCAGGCTACAGAGGCCTGCGCCGGGCCCCGCTGCCTCCCGCTCCAGCCGCTGCAGCAGCAGCTCAGCCACGCTTGGCGACATCGCGCCGGCCGGAAGTGCTACCCGCGCCGGCCGGAAGTGCTACCGGCGCCCACCGGAAGTGGGGGCGCTCCCCGTGCCGGCCGGAGCGCAGGGTCCGCCGGGCGACATCTTGAGTGTGGCCAAGCCCTCAGCGGCCGCCTGGGGCGGGGGAGGCTGCCGGTGCTACGGGAGGGCCGTGACGTTGCGATGCGGCGGAGTGGCGGCGTAGGAAGTCTTAGTCCTCCCGTTACCGTAGCAACGAGTCCCCCGAGCCTGGTTTTGTGGCCTGCCCCTGGCGGTGACCAGGTGCCCTGTTGCCATGACAACAGTCACCACGCCGCTGGGGCCAGGTCTGGGGACACCAGCGCTTCCTTAACCCAGCCCGCCCTCTCCCGTCTGCTGTGACGTTATGGGACCGTACGACATCACTGTTGTGCCACAGCACCACTTTAGGTCATAGAGCCCCTGGACGAGGAGCCCCTTCATCCTCCGCGCCACGTGCCTCCCTCCCCTTCCCGTAGTCCCCTGCTATGCCGGGGTCCCCCGTGTCTTCCCGGTGCTATTATGAGATGGTGGGCACCGCCCCCCACGTGGCCCGCGGGCGGCCTGGCCCTTTAAGAGCGCCCGGCCCCACGTGACTGCGGTGACGCACCCAGAGGAGGGAGGGGCGGGCGCGCGCCCGGGGGGGGGGCGTCTCCCGCCGAACGCGTGGTCGCTCCTCATTGGCTACCGTGCCCAGCCAATGGGAAGCGGCCATCTGGGACGCCAACGTTCGGGGGCGCCGTCTCCACCGGCAAGCGGGCGGACGGCCAATAGGAGCGGGCCCTGCGCGGACGCGGACCAATGGACTAGGGCCAGGGGCGGGCCGAGGGGGCGGCGGGCGGATAAAACGGGGCGCCGCCTCCGCCCCCCTCCGCAGTGCCGGGCGCCGCCAGGCCGGGAGGGAGCAATCTCTGGGCACCGCCGCGTGGGACTTGCCGCCATGAGCCGCCTCACTCTCCCCGTCCTGCTCGGTGTTTTCCTGGCGCTGGCGGTGGCTGGGCCCGCCCAGTTCTTCCGGGAGGAATTCGGGGACGGAGGTGAGGGTGGGGGTCCCCGCGGTGGGAGAGGGCTGAGGGGAGGGCGGGGCCTGAGGGAGGTCCTCTGAGGTGAAGGGGATGTGTGGGGGGGTGGGAGTCTTCTGAGGTGAAGCGGACCTGGGGAGGTCCCTGAGGTACCGGGGGTGAGGGGGGTGGTCCCCTGAGCTGAAGGGAAACTGGGTGGGGGTCATCTGAAGTATTGGCACTGAACAGGGGTCCCTGAGGTGACGGTGACCTGGGGGAGGGGTCTCCTGAGGTGAAGGGCACCTGGACAGGGGATCCCCTGAGCTGAGAGAGGGTACGGGGGAGCTGGGAGGCCTCCCTGGGCTGCGGTGGGGGGTGCCTTGCTTGTGGGAGTGGGTGGGAAGGTGAGGGGTCTCACCTGGGCTAAGGAGGATGCAGGGCATTGGAGAGATGGGAGGGGAGAGGAGAGGGCAATGGGTCAGGCCCCCCAGGTAGAGCTGCGGGAGGTGAGGGCCAGCTGGGATGGAGGATCAGGACCCCCGTATCCCAAGAGGACATGGGGTGCCTGGAGGGAGCTTTGTGTCGGAGGTTTGGGCTGGGGAGAGCGGTTGTGGAAGGACACAGGGGGCTAAGAGGTGCTCCCCTCCCCTAGCTTGGGGTGCCAGAGGGGCGGTGGGGGGGACCTCCCCAAGGGGTAGGGGCTGCTTGCTGCAGGGTGATACGGGGCCTGGGGGTGTTGCCTATGGCGGGAGGCAGGACAGGTCCTGGCTCACACTGCGGGGTGGGAGGGTGGGGTGTTGTGTTGCTTATCTGGGACCCTAAATCCTTCTGCAGCCCCTCCCAGGAAGAGACACCCCTAATGCTGAGCTCTCTCTGGGGCTCCCAGCAGTGAGGGGGGAGTGGGGAGCTGTGTGGGACCTCCAGCTCTGGAATGTGATGTGCCTGGCCGTGAGCTGCTCTGCTCTGGGGGTGGGGGCTGCGGGCAGAAGGGCCTCCCCAGCGATGGGGAGGGGGCTCAGGGTCCTGAGCGCTCCCCTTCCACAGATGCCTGGACCCGCCGGTGGGTGGAGTCTAAGCACAAGCCTGACTACGGCCGGTTTGTTCTCACGGCTGGGAAGTTTTACGGCGATGCTGAGAAGGACAAAGGTAAGTGGGGGCAGGCAGTGACTGTGCCGGATGGGGACAGTGTGGCATTCCCCGTGTCCCAATGCACCCGTGTCCCACAGGGATCCAGACAAGCCAAGATGCCCGGTTCTATGCCATCTCTTCTCGCTTTGAGCCCTTCAGCAACCGGGACAAGACGCTGGTGGTGCAATTTACAGTGAAACACGAACAGAACATTGACTGTGGTGGCGGCTATGTCAAGCTCTTCCCAGCCAGCCTCAACCAGGAGGACATGCATGGCGACTCAGAGTACAACATTATGTTTGGTGGGTCCCTGGAACCGCCCACAGCCCCCCACGATGGTGTGGGGGCCCCCCACTCACCTCTTGCTTCTGCCCCCCAGGCCCTGACATCTGTGGCCCCGGCACTAAGAAGGTTCATGTCATCTTCAACTACAAGGGGAAAAACGTCCTGATCAACAAGGATATTCGGTGCAAGGTGGGTGTGTGAGGGGCATGGGGGGGGGGCTGGTTGTGCCGGGGGGGGGTGTGTCCCTAGCCATGCTGAGCCCTCCCGTTTTCATAGGATGATGAGTTCACCCATCTCTACACACTGGTGGTGCGGCCTGATAACACTTATGAGGTGAAGATTGACAACGGGCGAGTGGAGTCGGGGAGTCTGGAGGAGGACTGGGACTTCCTGCCCCCCAGGAAGATCAAGGACCCTGAGGCTCGGAAACCTGATGACTGGGACGAGCGGGCCAAGATTGATGACCCTGAGGACACTAAGCCTGAGGTGGGGGAGCTCCAGGGGGAGGTGGTGGGGTGCTGCAGGGGAGGGGGCTGCGGCAGTGCCCTGACCCTGTCCAGCCCCCCAGGACTGGGACAAGCCCGAACACATCCCTGACCCCGATGCCAAGAAGCCAGAGGACTGGGATGAGGAGATGGATGGGGAGTGGGAGCCCCCTGTTATCCAGAACCCTGAGTACAAGGTGAGGCTGGGGGTCTGCAGGGGGGGTTTCCAGGGGAAGGGCTGAGCCCCCCCTGACAACCCCCCCACCCCCCCGACCCCCCTAGGGTGAGTGGAGGCCCCAGCAGATCGACAACCCAGACTACAAGGGCAAGTGGGTGCACCCTGAAATTGACAACCCTGAGTACAGCCCTGACCCCCACCTCTACGCCTACGACAGCTTCGGGGTCATTGGTCTTGACCTCTGGCAGGTGGGTGGGGGTGTGATGGGGTCTCACGTGCCCTCCCTAGGACCCCTCCCCGATTGCCTCTGTCCCCCACAGGTGAAGTCTGGTACCATCTTTGATAACTTCCTCATCACGGATGACGAGAAGCTAGCAGAGGAGATTGGAAATGAGACCTGGGGGGCCACCAAGGTATGGGAGGGGACCCTCGGTGACACTGCCCTCCCATGACACTCCCCTGCCTTCCCCCAGGACACGCACTCCCTGCCCCAACCACCCTTCCAGAACTATGCCCCCTACCCCCAAATCCCATCTCTTCTCCCTCGGGATCCCCCCAGCAATCCCATCTGCCCCCATCCCGGGACCTCTCTGGTGAACCCCATCTCATCCCCCCAGACACCCACCCACCCGCCCCAAGTGAACCTTCCCCCCAGTGATTTGCACACCCCCCCCGCCCCCCCCCTCAGGGGAATCTACCCTGCTGCTAATCGCCCTCTGTGACACCCTCCCCCAGGAAGCGGAGAAGAAAATGAAGGAGCAGCAGGACGAGGAGCAGCGGAAGAAGCAGGAGGAGGAGGAGAAGCAGCAGAAGGAGGAGGAGGGCGACGACGAGGGGGAAGATGAGGATGAGGATGAGGAGGAGCCCGAGGCCGAGCCCGAGGAGGCGGAGGCGACCCCGCGGGACGAGCTGTGAGGGCCCCCGGCGGGACCCTACTGTCTCTGTGAGACCTGGACTCTTTTCTACGCGCCCCCCGCCTGCGGGCCCGGGGAGCGGGGGCCGGGCCGGGCCCCCCAGCAGAGCGAGGACTCGGGAACGGCGCCGGGGCCCGGTACCGGCGGAGGGGAGGGGGGACGGGGACAGGGAGAGAAAAGGGGAGAGGGGGTTGCGACCCCTGCCCCCCCGCCGGTACCGGCGCGGTGATGGGGGTGGGTGGCTGGCGGGGAGGTGTGGGGGGGGCTCCGCGGGCGCACGTGACTGTACGGGTGTTGCGAATCCGGTTTCTATTAAATTAACGCTCGGTCCCGGCCGTGGCCTCCGCGCCATCTTCCCGCTGTTCGCCGCCATTTTGTGCCGCCGTGCACCTCACGTGATGAAGGGGCGCGGGGGGGGGGGGGGGGGGCGGGGCAGGTTCCGTGCGTCGCGGGGTGGGGGCGGGGCTTGGCGCTGCTGACGCCGTGACGTAATTCCGGTCGCGCGTCACGTGGCGGAAGCGGTGGGGCGCCTAAGATGGCGGCGGCGTGAGTTGCATGTTGTGGGGCCGCCGGGAGGAGCCGCCGCCGCCGCGCCATGGCGGTCACCGTGACGCTGAAGACGCTGCAGCAGCAAACGTTCAAAATCCGGATGGAGCCGCACGAAACGGTGAGCGCGGCCTCGGCCCGGAGCGGCTCCGGCCTTGGCCTTACCCCCCCCCCCCTCGGCGCTGGGCTGGCGGGGGGGGCCGGGCCTGCTTACACCCCCCCGCGCTGTGCTGAGGGAGGGGCCGGGCCAGCTCCCGCTCCCCCGTAGGGCTGCCTGGGGGAACCGGGCCTGCTCCCCCCGCCCTGCGCTGAGCTGAGGGGGTGGGGCGGGCCTGCCCCAACCCCGCTGCGGGGGTGTCTGTTTTCCTCCCCGTCGTGTGGGGCAGCCCCGGGGTTTTTGAGCTGGTGGCGGGTGTCCTCCATCCTGCCCTGGATATGGGCGTATGTCGAGGGTGTCGTGGTCACTCTCCCACCCGCTGTGGGGCAGCCCAGGGTTTCTGTGCCGTTTTCTGGGGGGAGTACATAAACGCGGGGGTCCTCGTCCCCCTCCCAGCCACAGTGGGGCTGGGGCCAGCCCTGGGTTTCTGTTGTTGTGGGGTGTGTGTGTCCCCCATCCATGGGGGTACAATGGGGGGTTCTCAGTCCTGCTCTCACCTGCAGTGGGACCAGGAGGGGTGGCCCGGGGTTTCTGTGTCATTGTAGAGTGTTCCCCCACACTCTGGGGGGGGCTCTGTGTTTTCATTTGGGAGCAGGGTAATGTGGGGGGCGGGGGGCACATCCTGTATTGTGCAGCCTGATGATCCCCAGTGCCCCCACCCTGCCACAGTGGGGGGGGGGGGGGCAGATGCTGGGTCCTCTGCACACTAAGGAGGATGAGGGAGTAATTATTTGGGTGAGGCTCAACATCGGGGAGTGCCTGCTCCCCCCCCCCCCCGTGCTTACAGGTCTACCCAACGCTCCCTCCCGCCCCTCCCCAGCAACTCCCCACCTCACCCCTGAGCCTGTAGCTCCACCAGCCCCATACAGAATGATGACTTTCCTATCACAGAGGATGGTTTCACCCCATTTTTTTGGGATGACTGTGTTTTTGGGGTGACCCTGGGTGCAGGTTGCCACTGAGACTCCCCCCATACCATGACCCCATCCTACACCCCCAGGTGCGGGCACTGAAGGAGAAGATCGAGGCAGAGAAGGGTAGTGATGCCTTCCCTGTGGCCGGCCAGAAGCTCATCTACGCCGGGAAGATCCTGAGTGATGACGTCCCGATCCGCGAGTACCGCATTGATGAGAAAAACTTTGTGGTTGTTATGGTGACCAAGGTGGGACCTCTCCAGGTCTCCTGCAAACGCAAACCCCCTTAGACCCCCCCCCCCCTCCTTGCTGATGCCTCCCTCCCACAGGCTAAGTCTGCGTTGGGCACTGCAGCCCCCGAGGCTGGAGCTGGCGGCACATCAGAGCCTCCCGCAGCACCGGGGCCCCCCCCGGCCGCTGATGCCATCCCCCCGCCACCGGCTGCCCCCAGCGAGGAGACACCAGCCCATGACCTCCCTCCACTCACCCTCTCAGAGCCTGCCACGGGGTAAGGTGGGGGGCACAGCGCGGAGGGGTGTGGGATCGGGGCAGGGGTTCTAATTGTGTCAAACCATATGGTGCGAGGATGTGGCAGACAGGAGAAGCAGAAGCAAAGCGTTTGGAGGGGCTGTGGGGGATTAGGAGCTGGCACAGAGGAGGTTTGGGAGGGGAGGTGGGGGGGTAGCATAGCAGGAGAGGGGGGGATGGGGGGGTCAGGGGGGATGGTTGTGTCCTGGCATTCCCGGAAAGGCCACGGCTGCCACATCTCTCTTTTTGAATCCGCAGCTCTGTTCCCCCCGCAGGTAGTGCGGGGCGCTCAGCTGATGCCGCCTCTACCCTCGGTGGGTCCTGGGTGTGTGTGGGAATAGGGGGGGGGATGTCCATCCTCGGGGGGGAGACACAGGCACCAGGCAGGTGTGTGTGTCCGGGGGGTGGGGGGAGACAGGCACCAGGCGGGTGTGTGTGGAGGGTTCCCTGGGGTGTGGCGACTTGTGGTCACCAGTGGGGTGGGCGTCCCTGATACGAGGGGGGCTGTGGAATGGGAGAAGGTAAAGGGGTTGGGTGGGGGGAGGGGTGCAGGGGGAGCATGGAAGTTGTTTTGGTGGTCCCCGGGCGGGGAATAGGGTGCAGGGGGAAGGAATGCAGATGAACGGGAAGGTTTGAATTTGGGAGGGTTTGAAGGTGGGGTCCTTATTGTGGGGGAGAGAAGCTATGTGTGGGAGGTGGGGGTCTGGGGGCCGGCGAGTGGGGGATATGGGGGGGGTCCCTGGGGGAAGGGTGGGTGGTCCTGGGCCAGTGCTGACACAAGATGGGCAGTGACGGGCTCGGAGTACGAGACAATGCTGACGGAGATCATGTCGATGGGCTATGAGCGGGAGCGGGTGGTTGCCGCGCTGCGTGCCAGCTACAACAACCCCCACCGCGCTGTCGAGTACCTGCTGACGGTGAGCTGGGGGGGGTGGATGGGGGGTCAGGGGAGGGTCTCAGGGCCACCCTGACCCACCTCCCCCCAACCCCCAGGGCATCCCCGGCAGCCCCGAGCCCGAGCGCCCGCCAGTGCAGGAGAGCCGCCCCCCGGAGCAGCCAGCGCCTGAAGGTCAGTGGGGTGGGGGCAGGGGCACGTGCCCAGGGGTGGGGTTATGGCTGGCGTAGGTCCTTCTGTTGGGATGTGGCTTAAAGGACTTTCCTGCTTAGGGGTGTGGCTTAAGGGTTACACCCCACTGGGGGTGTGGTCTAGCTACTTTTCCCTTTGGTGGTGTGGCCATATGGCTCCTCCTCTTTGGGTGTGGCTTAAAGTGTGGCCTGGAGGTCCCTCTCATTGGCGTATGCATGGTATAAGGCTTCTGTCAAGTTGGAGGCACCTCCCCTTTTGGGGGCGTGGTTCTCAGGCTCCTCCCTTTGGGGGTGTGGCCTATAGGCTCTACCCCCTTTTGGGTGTGGCTTATGGGACTGTCCAGGTGGAGGCACGGTCTACAGACTCCTCCCATTGGGGGTGTGGCTTGGGGGGGGGCTACCTGAATGCTCCTCCCCCTGGGGTGTGGCCTGGTCCACCCCACCCCGGGGCACTCCTTGCCCTGGGGTGTGTGTGGGTGGCTTTACTGGCCTCGTCACAATGAGAGGGTGTGGCCTGGACAGGCCCCGCCTCTCCAAGGGGTGTGGTCTGGTGGACCTGGCCAGGGGGCATTCACCTCTTTGGGGCATTCCCAGGGCAAAGCCTGAGGGGAGCCTCTCCTCCTGGATGGGATTGTGTCCCTGTCAGGCCCCACCCTGTGGGTGGGGCTCACTCAGACCCCACCCCCTGACCCCACCTCACCCACCCACAGGGGAGAACCCACTGGAGTTCCTGAGGGAGCAGCCCCAGTTCCAGAACATGCGGCAGGTGATCCAGCAGAACCCAGCCCTGCTGCCCGCCCTGCTCCAGCAGCTGGGCCAGGAGAACCCCCAGCTGCTCCAGGTACTTCCCAGCACCCCCAGAGCGACCCCCACCCCCTCCCTCACCCCCCCACCCCCTCCCCTCCCTCACCCCCCTCCCCTGCCTCCCCCAGCAAATCAGCCAGCACCAGGAGCAATTCATCCAGATGTTGAATGAGCCGTTGGGCGAGCTGGGCGACCTCGAGGGGGAGATGGGCGCCATCGGGGACGAGTCCCCCCAGATGAACTACATCCAGGTGACGCCTCAGGAAAAAGAAGCCATAGAAAGGGTAAGGAGGAGGGGGGCACCGTGGCAGGGGAGGGGGGGGGGGGCAGGCACCAGCGCTTGGCCATCAGCAGGGTGCAGGGGGAAGCTCCTTGCCGTCAGTAGGGACCAGAGTTAACAGGCTGTTTGGCCCCTTACACTACTGGTGACATCCAGCCACCAGGAGGAAGCAGAGTTTAGCACTGAGGCAAACAATGTGGAGTTGTCATTAGGTTCAGAGTTAACACTGGTTGCCCACATTGTGGTCTTACGGCTGGTAGCACTTGGGCTGTGGTCATTAGGCTCTAGAGTTAATGGCAGCGGAAGGCAGGTCAGTGGGAGTCAGAAATGCTGTAGCTGCTCTTCAGCCATCAGTAGGGACCAGAGTTAACACCCAGTGACGTGTACAGAGCTAACGTTACGGGGCACACAGTGCTATCACTAGGCTTTAGAGTTAACAGGGCTGGCTCTGGAGTTAACAATGAAGTTGCACCTGCCCTGGGCCAGGGGTGTCAGTAGGTCCCAAAGTAAACGCTCCCCACCCCCAACAGTTGAAGGCACTGGGCTTCCCCGAGAGCCTGGTGATCCAGGCCTACTTTGCCTGCGAGAAGAACGAGAACCTGGCGGCCAACTTCCTGCTCAGCCAGAACTTCGATGATGACTGAGGGGCCGGGGCTGGCGCCCCCCACCCTCTCTCCCCCGTTGGAGGGGGGGCCATGGGGCCCACAGGGGGACACACAAACACAGACATTTGCACGGCCCCTCCCTCCCCTCCCCGGGGCTTTGGGTCTGGCTGGGGAGGGGCAGGATTGGGACCCCCATTGGGCCCCAGCCCTGCCACTCTCCTGAGGGAGCAGCAGTGATCAGTGGAGCCCCCCCCGCCCCCCCCCCCCCCCCCCCCCCGCTGTGGGGGTGCTCAGCAAACCCCTTCCTCCTTGTCGTGCCCCTTCCCACCACCCCACCTCCTTCCCCTCCCCCCCCCCCCCCCCTTCAACCCCAGGGGGTGGAGGGGGAGTCAGGGGGTGGGCAGCCGCGGGAAAAAATACAACTCAGAGGTAGGGGGGATAAGATTAAATGCAGAATTTTCAACCCATTTTGGGCTCGCGTAGGTGTGATTTGATGGGGGGGGGGCACATTTAGGAGGAGACGGTCCCTGGGGTCTTGGTGGGGGCTCCGGGGGGAGGCTGGGAGGCGGCAGCAGCTTCGGCAGCCGCCAAGGCACTGCGCGCAGCTTCTTGGCGCTCCTGCCGCTGCCGCCGCTTCTCCTCACGCCGCTGCTGCCGCTCCAGGTCCTGCAGCAGCACCTGGGCCTGGGGGCTGTCGCGGCGGGGGGTGCCGCGGCTGGAGGGTCCCCCCGCCAGCCCTGCTTCGGCCAACAGCCGCTGCCGCCGCGCCGCCTCCTGCCGCGCTCGCTCCCGCGCCTGTGCCCGCTCCTGCTGCCAGGCACTTATCCGTGCTGGCATTGCCGCCAGGCTGCGGGCCACCAGCTGCTGCCTGCGGTGGGACAGCAGCGCTGGGGACACTCCCCGGGATGGGGACAGTGCTCCCCGGGATTGGGACACCCCCCAGGGATGGGGCGGTGCCCTGGGACACACCTCTGGAATGGAATCAGCTTCC
Organism: Falco cherrug; assembly: GCF_023634085.1. NCBI lineage: Eukaryota > Metazoa > Chordata > Aves > Falconiformes > Falconidae > Falco > Falco cherrug. Next base: position 11,874 of record NW_026599275.1, on the reverse strand, counting down.
TCCCCGCCCCCCCCCCCCCCCTCCTCCCCGAGATGGGGACAACCCCTGCAGGCTGGGGACAAGCCCCTTCAGTGCTCGCACTTCTGCCCAGTGTGTGCCTTCCAGCCCCGATCCCAGTTCTCCCCGTGCCCCTAGTACCCCTCAGCCCTGATCCAAGTTCTCCCAGTACCGTCAGTGCACCCCAGTCCCAATCCCAGTTTTCCCAGTACCGCCAGTGCTCATCCAGCCCCGATCCCAGTTCTCCCAGTGCCCCGCAGCCCTAATCCATTCTTCCAGTGCCTCTCCAGCTCTGCCCTCAGTGCCACTACTGTACCCCCAGTGCCCCCCCAGCTCTAATCCCAGTACCGCCAGTGCTCCTCCAGCCCTGATCCCCATTCCCCCAATGCCCCCCAGCCCCGATCCCAGTTCTCCCAGTACCCCAGCCCTAATCCATTCTCCCAGCACCTCTCCAGCTCCGCCCTCAGTGCCCCCCCAAGCTCTAATCCCAGTACCGCCAGTGCTCACCCAGCCCTGATCCCCGTTCCCCCAGTGCCCCTAGTGCCCCTCAGCCCTGATTCCAGTTTTCCCAGTACCACCAGTGCTCACCCAGCCCTGATCCCCGTTCCCCCAGTGCCCCCCAGCCCCGATCCCAGTTGTCCTAGTGCCCCTCAGCCCTGATTCCACTTTTCTCAGTACCGCCAGTGCTCATCCAGCCCTGATCCCCATTTCCCCAGTGCCCCTCAGCCCCGATCCCAGTTCTCCCAGTGCCCGCGGTACAACCCCAGTGCCTCTCCAGCCCCAATCCCACTGCTCCTCCAGCGCCGATCCCGGTGCCCCCGGCCCCCAGCGCCCCCACCTCTCCTGCCTCCGTCGCGCCTCCTCCCGCTCACGCCGCTCCAGCGCCGCCTCCATCTCCTGCAGCGACGGCTCCCACTCGCGTTCCTCCGCCACGATCGCCCGCAGCTGCTCGGGGTCCGGCCATAGTTGCCGCAGCGGCACCGCCGCCGCCTCCCCCAGCCGCCCGAACCGCCGCGCCGCCGCCCGCTGGTCGTCGGCGGCCGCCGGGGCCGGGCCCAGCCGCCGCCGCAGCGGGGCCGCCCGGTAAGGTCGCAGCGGGGCAGCGATGGCCGGCCAGGCCCGGACCTGGCCCAGCGCCCGCCGCCAGGGCGCCGCCATTTGAGCGGAAGTGACGTAGCGGAAAAGGCGCAACGGGAGGGCGGAAGTCGGGCAGGGGGTGACAGCTGGGGGCGGGCCTCCTAAGGTGAGGTGGTTGTCCCGGGGGGCGAGGGGGGTCCCTCTTCGTGTTGGGGGGCTCCTCCTGGCGGGGGGGACCCCGAAACGGCGCTGCAAGTGTGTGTGTGGGGCAATGCTCCGAAACCGCCGCCTCTCCCCCGTGGAGGAGGGGTGGAGGTGGGCTGGGCCTGGCTTCCCCACCCCCACCCCCCACCCCCCCCATTTTTCAGTCGCAGCCAAACCTCGGGGCGCGCTGCCAAGGCCCCGCCGGCGTTAACCCCTCCCTGCCCGCGGCCTGGGCCCCCCCGGACTCCCCCCAGCCCCAGCGAGGAGAGGCAGAAGCTTGGAGGGGGGGTGGTGTCCCTGTAAGTGGGTGACAGGAAAAGAGGGTGGGGGGCACCCAGCCGTGTGGCAGCGCCCTCCAAGTGGGCCCCACGGGGGGGCCGGGGCCCCCCGACGCGTGGGTCCGCCCCTTCCCCCCTCTGCTGGCTGGAGCTGTGGGGAGGGGGGGGGGGGGGGGGCCTAATGGCTTCCAGGCCTTGGCAGCAGGGGGAAATCTGCTACTCGGTGGAGCCAAAATCGCCCCAAAATCTTCCCTGGGCCTCCTCGGTGTTGGGGACCTGGGGGTCCAAGCCCCCCCAGCTCTGCCCTTCCCTGCTGAACCCAGACACCCCCCCAGCCAAGGGGAGGGGCTGCAAACTGGCCCAGTTTGGGGCAATTTTCCCCTATTTTGGGGCCTCTGCAGTTGCCTCGCCCCCACCTTTTCCCCGCCGCCAAGACCCCGACAGCCCCATTTACCCCCTGGGCGGGGCCATTCCCCCCCCCCCCCCCCCCTCAGTCCGGATTTCCCCCCCGGGGGGGGCCATCCCCCCTCCCCAGGGTTTTCCTGTCCAGCCCCAGGTGGGCGACCCCCCTGCCACCAGGGTCCCTGTCCCACGTGTGTCCCCAGGGCTGGTGGGTGACACGGTGATGTACCGGTGCCCGTCCTGGCATGTCAGGGGATGTTGTTGCATGTCAGGGCATGTCACTGGGTGGTGTTGTATGTGGTGGCCTGTCAGAGCATGGTGCAGTGTGTCGGGGTGACATTTTATAACATGGCATGTCACAGCGTGTCAGGGCATGTCGGTGCATGTGGCAGCATATCAGAGCCTGTTGCAGCATGACATTGCATGTCCTGGCATGTCACGGTGCGTTGTATGTGGTGGCCTGTCAGAGCATGCTGCAGTGTGTTAGGGGGTGACATTGCATGGCAGGGCAGGGCAAGTCATTGCATGTGGTGGCATGTCAGAGCCTGTTGCAGTGTGTTGGGGGTGTCTTTCATGTGAGGGCCTGTTGCAGTGTGTCAGGGGTGACATCCCACAGCATGGCATGTTAGGGCGTGTCATTGCATGTGTGGCCTGTCAGAGCCTGTTGCAGCGTGTTGGGGGCGACACTGCATGGCAGGGCATATCACGGCATGTGGCGGGGGTGCAAATGCCATCCCCCTGTGCTCCCCTGCCCCCGCGTGGCTCCATCTGTGGCCTCAGCTGGTCACAGTGGCACATCTGGCACTGGTGGCCCCTGAGCAGCCGGGGTGGGGGAGGGGTGTGCTCAGGGGGCCCCGTGTGACACATGCTGGCTGCACATGCATGTGCACAGGGACACGGGGACTCACACACGCCAGACGCCTGGGTCCCCTCTGGCCAGGGGGGCACCAGGTGCCTGGATGCCCGGGACCACCCTCTCCCCAGGTGTCACACACCCCCTGCCCCATGTGCCTGGGGAGGCCAGGCAGGGCGGGGGGCTTTGTGCAGCCATGTCCCCCCCCAAGGACACCAGTGTCTGTCCCCCTCCCTCAGGACAGCAGTGTCCCCCCCTCCCAGGACAGCAATGTCCCCCACGCCCAGAATAGTAGTGCCCCACCCCAAGACAGCAGTGTCCTGTGTCCCCCTCCCCAGGCCAGCCATGTGACCCCCCCAACCCGTGGCAGCAGCCCAGCATGGGGGAGGGCCACATCTGTGCCCACCCTCCCCTCCCCCACCCGGGGGGGCACAACAGCCAGGGAGACTGGCTGTTGGACACTGAGCCCCCCCTCCATTCCGGGTGTCCCCTCCAGCTGCTGTCCCCTGGCCCAGGGACCCCCGGAGGTGCTGGTGACACCAGGGTCATGCCAAGGCTGTGGGGCCTCACACGGCCCCTCAGGGACACGGTGGGGACACCACGGTGACAGCATCTCTGGCAGTGAAGGGGTGGCGGTGGTGGCAGTGGCAGTGCCAGCGCTGGCACCGGGTGGTGACAGATGGTGGAGGGACGCGGCCGCAGCCGGAATGACAGATGAGGCTGCCACCGTCACAGCCACCGCCACTGCCATCGCCACTGCCACTGTCACCCACACCGCAGTGGCACTGGTGCTGTCAGTGTCATCGGTGCTGGCACTGGTGTGGCACCAGCACCGGTAGTGTCATTGTCGTGGCACTGTCACTGTCACCGGCACTGCCACCACCACCAGCATTGTCACCAGCACTGTCATCATCATGGCACTGCCACTGTCACTGGTGCTGCTGTGGCACTGCTGCTGTCACTGTCATCGGTGCTGGCACTGGCATGACAGTCACCAGCACTGACGTTGTCATTGTTGTGGCACTGTCACTGTCAGCGGCACTGTTATTGTCATGGCACTGGCTCTGGTAGTGCCACCACCACTGTCATAGTCACCAGTGCTGCCATGCCATGACCACCAGCACTGTCACTTCCCCGGCACTGCCACCACCGCTGTCACGTCACTGCTACTGCAGTGGTCACTAAACCGTGTCACTCTCCCCACTGCCACCACCAGCACTGCCACTGCTGTTGTCACCGTCACCAGTGGGGACGCCCTGGGCCCCCTCACCTGGGCCAGTGGCTGCGGGATCTCTGCCCGGGGGGGGGGGGGAGCTGGGGGAGGGGCTGGGGGGTACCTGTGTCCCCCTGCATCCCCCCGTGCCCCCTGCTCCCCCCGTGTCCCCCCCACGTCCCCCCCCGTGTCCCTGAGTCCCTCCTGTGTCCCCATGTCCCCCCGCCCCCCCCTCGCGTCTCCCCCGTGTCCCTCCCGGCCGGGGCGGGGCGATCGCGGCAGGGGCGTGTCCACACAGGCGGGGGCGTAGCCGTCAATAGCGGGGGGCGGAGCCTCACCAAGAATGGGCGTGTCCGGGGCGTGGTCGAGAGGGGGCGTGGCCGGCGCGGCGCTTCCCGCGGCAAAAGTGCAGCGGGCGCCAACTTCGGGCAAACTTTCCCCGCGCGCAGCTGGTACCGGCACCCCCCCTCGGAGCCGGGACCCCCCCGGACCCCCGGTACCCCCGGACCTCCCCCCGCCATGCCCCCACGCGGCTGACACTGCCGCCATGTACTCCCCGTACTGCCTCACCCAGGTACGGCCGGTAACGGGGGGGGGGGGGCCGATAACGGGAGGGGCGGCGGTACCGGGGGGGGGGGGGGGACGGGACGGCCGGTAACGGGGAGGGGGCAGTAACGGGAGTGGAGGGGGGGGTGTCCTGTCGTGGTTTTGCTGTGCGCTGCAAGTGGTTGTTCACCCCCCTCCAAAAAAAGAAAAGAAAAAAAAAAAAGGGCTGCTGTGGGGAGGGGTGACGGTTACCGGTACCGGGAAGTGTGTGTGTGGGGGGGCTGCTCCGAGGCTGCCGCCCCCCCCAGTCGGTGCCTGTGGCCACGCGTCACGAGTGGCCGTGGGGCGGGGGGGCCTGTTGTGCTCATCCTGGTGCGGGTGAAACTGTGTCCCGAGCGGGGCAGCGCCCTGGGACCCCCCCCCCAGCCGGTACCGTCGCGAAGCCCCTTCCCAGGGGGGAATGTGGGGGGAGGAGGTGGTTCAGGGTGGTCCCCCCCTGGCGAGATGGGGGGTGTCTGTCCCACGGGAGGTGTCACCCGTGGGATGGGGCCGTCAGTGCCCATGGGGTGTTTTCACCTGTGGACAGTGCCGGGTCGGGCTGAAAGGTTGTCCCGGGTGGTGGGGAGGGGGTTCCGTGGGGCTGGGCGAGGCAGAGACCTCCACGGGGGCACAAGGGCCGGGGGACACCTCGTCTTGGGGCGCTTTGTTGGGACGTTGCAGGGGACCGTGAGGAGTGGGGTGGCAATTGAGGGGTGTATGTGAGGAGTTGGGGGGGGGAGTGGGGGCAGTAGGCAGAGGCGTTGTCGGGAGATCCTGGGTGGGGGCATATTTTGGGTGCTGTGGCACGGGAGCTCCTATGGGGGTTCCCTGTGGGGGTCCCCACGGCCCCCCGAGGCTGCCCTGGCATCCCCCCAGGGTCCCACTTTGCTTGCTGGGGCAGCCTGCCCCCCCCCCACCCCTGGCGGGCGTTGCTGTTGTTCCCCCCCCCACCTCCATTGCCCTTTTCTCCCGCTTTTCGGGGCGGTTTTGGCGGCCGGTTGCGTCTGGGCGGGCGGCCAGCAGCGCTTCTCGCAGCTTCGGCGCCCGCCCCACACACGCGTGTGCACGCGCCAGCAACACACCATTGCACATGCGTGTGCTCCTGCCTGCACACGCCAGCAACCCGCCACTAAGCCTGCCTGCCTGGACCGGTGCACATGTGTGTGCTCCTGCTTGCACGCCCCATTGCACGCGCAGCCGTTCACCTGTGTTGCCACTTCGGATTGTGCCTTGCACACATATGTGCTCTGCACATGCATGTGCACGCCCGCACTCTCGCACTGTACACACATGGATTGGCACACGTCTGTGTGGTGGCCTCGTGGGCCCGATCCTGCGTGTGCTGAAGCGTGTCAGGGTGCGTGCACGTGCAGGCACTGTGTGCTGACACGCGTGTACTCCCCCCTGCCCCCTTTTGGTTTTGAGCCAATTCTGGGGAGTTTTAGGCCGGTGCCACTATGTGTCATGTCCCCTGGCCTTGTGTCACCCTGGTGCTGGGCTAGGCCCCCAGCACACGCAGGATCAGGCCGCTGCCTCCAGCTGTGGGCACAGCTAGCGGCACGCATAGCAGCACCTACAGCAGGACGCATAGCGACATGTATAGCGGCACCTATAGCAGCATGTATAGCAGCAGCTCCTGCCGCTGGGAGCTTTGGCTGCCAGGCACAAGCTGTACCTCCTCTGCCACTGGTGCCGTGCCAGCCCTTGGCCCTTATAGCCGCCGTATCCTATAGCCGATATAGCCTATAGCTGGCGTAACAAGCAGCGGTTCTGCCGTGAGCCCCCACAGCTGCACGCGTGCTCCCAGCCCTCGCTGGGGTGCAGCCCCTGGCTCAGCACCATGCTCTGGCTGTCGGTGCTGCAGCTGCTCGCTGGGCCAGGGTCCCCCCATGTCTCCCCAGGACCCCCCCAGCTGGGGGTTCCCACCATGCAGAGCCACCCCCCTGCCCCAAATCGGGCATGCCAGCGTGGTGTTGGTGGGTGCCATGCTTGATGCCGTGCCCGCCGCAGTGCAGAGCGCGCAGCGCTGCCAACGTGCACATCGCAGCATGAAATGTAATGTGGGTTTGGGCTTTGGTGTGGTGCATGCTATGTACATCCATGTACAGAACACGCATACCACATGTATGGGACAGGCACCACGTGCCCGGGGTGACAGACCCCAGCCAAGCGCAGTGCCTGGGCAGGACGTGGCGGTCAGGGGATGGCGTGTGGCGCAGGTTTGGGATGAGCTCCAGTGCCTGCGGCATGGCACAGCCCAGCATGGCACAGCACTGCGGCACTGCTGGGGTACCTGGTAGCTTCAACTACACCAGTACCCGGGACCCGCAGAGGGTGCAGAGCTGCTGGGGGGAGAGCAAGAGGTGCCCCAGCGCCCCCAAACTGCAGCCCCCCCAGCCTGTAGCTGGCCTGTATGGCGCCTATAGGGCCTGGCGAGGACTGGGGGCGGCGACCTGGGCACCTATAGGCTATAGGGGCTGGAGCTTGCAAAGGGCCTGCGGGTGCACAACGGGAGGTGTGGGGGTCATACATGTGTAACAGTGGGGATGTGCACACGTATGTTGTGTGGTGCAGGTGTGTGTGATGGAGAGAGGATGCACGCGTGTGTTATGGGGGCTGCAGATGCACATGTATGTAACAAGAGTACATGTACTGTGCATGCACCATGTGCATGATGTGCGTGCAGGCGACATGCACACGTGGCAGCTGCGCCTGCACGCTCGGTGCGTGTCTCCCCGTGCGGCGTGTGCGCAACATGTGTGCGCACTGCCTCCCACACCGCCTGTGCTGCATCCCTGCATGCGCCAGGTATGCGACACATGTGTGCAAGGTGCAGCCCATGCGTGCCCCTGCCAAGCGTGTGTGACAGTCCCGTGCCCCACGCGTGGCCGTGCGGGGCTGTGCCACCGGCTGATGCAATCAGTGCGGGGAGGCACCACCCACCCCCGCACCCCACCCCCCGCCACGTGCGAGGCACCTGGGCTGTGCGAGGCGGAGGCGGGTGACAGGCGTGTGTGCCACTCTAGAGGGGGGTTGTACGTGTGTGTGGTGTGTGCTGCCCACGTGTGGAGCGGATTGTGCGCCATCATGCTGCATGTGCGTGGCGAGGTGTGTGTGCGTGCCCTGACATGCGTGATGAGGTGTGTGCGCGCACCCTGACACGCGTGGCGAGGCGTGTGCTTGGGCTTTGCTGCTGGCGCTGCTGCAGCCCCATGTTGCGGCACTTGTAGCTGTGCTGGTGTCCCCCCCCTCCCAATGTCCCCCCATGTCCCCTCTGTGTCTGCCCGCCCCCCCGCAGCCGTGGGGCTGTGCTGGCAGCATCAATAATGGAGGAGCCCTTGGCCAGGCTGGGGGGGCCGGGGGGACCCTGAATTATTGATGGGCCACAAAAAGCTTTCTTGGATGCCGCAGCACCGTGGGGCCCCCCCCAGCCTGGCCTGGCAGGAGGCCACAGAGAGGGGGGTCGGGATGCTGGGGTCCACTCTGGGGAGGGAGCAGGCTTTGGGAGGGGGGGGGCTGCCCGAGAGCCTGGGTCCCCACCCCCGCTTGGTGGAGGCTGGGGTCGGCGGGGGGGGGAGGGGGGTACGCCTGGACGCCTGCGTCCGCTGGTGCCAAACTACATCGGCCCCACGCCCTGCGGCGCTGCCTTGAGCTGCTGCAGCGTCTGCCCCCACCCTCCGGCGCCCGGCACCCCCCCAGCCCCCCAGCCCGATCTGGGTGCGGGGGTCCCGTCCCTGGTGCTGCGCTGGGGGCAGGTCCCGGCCAGCCGGGCTCCCCTCGAGCGGGCTGGGTCCTCCACGTGGCTGCGGGCAGGGTGGCAGGCAGGCGGCTCCCTCCGGGCAGACTGCATGCCTGGCGCCCCCCCAGCATCATGGGTGCCCCCCCCCCCCGCCCCAAGCACCAAGGTCCCTGCCAGAACCATCCGGCACATTCTCCCTGAGGCCACTGAAGCGCCTGGTCCCCCCAGCCCCACACATAACCGTGGTCCCGGCCGCCTGCGCCTGGGGTCCCTCGTGGTTACGTCCCCCCCGCCCCAGCCGGAGGGTCCAGGACGCCCCTGGCTCGTCCGCCCCCACCACAGCTGCCCCCCCCCCTTGCACAGGAGGGTCTTGGCAGCGGCGTCAGGGGCCGCCGGGGGGATTTTTGGCGGCAATTCCGGCTGTTTCGGGCTGTTTTCTCTCGCGGCGAAGCCGAGGGCCGGGGGGAGCTGGCAGCGGCGCGGGAGGGCGGGCACTGCTGGGCCGGGGGGGCTGTGTTGGGGAGGGGGGTGGGGTGGGGGGGGTGGGTTTTTTTTTCTTTTTTTTTTTTCTCTTTTTTCCCCTCTTTTCTGTTTTTTCTGGGCTTTTCCCTCCCGCTCCGGCGCCGCCCCCCCTGCCGCCGCGCTGGCGCTTTGCCGGGCGCTCGCAGCTGTGGACAGCGGCGACGTGGCTTCGCCCGAGACTGCGGCTCAATGCGGGGCCGGCGCAGCCAATGGCAGCCCGGCGGCACCAGGGCCAGACCCCCCCTCAGCGCGGTCCCTGGCCCCTCGGGGGGGACCCTGGCCCCAGGCAGGGACCCCGATGCCTGGGCACAGCCCTGTGGCCAAAGCTCTAGATCCTTCCTTGCTGGACCTGGCATCCCAGGGCGGGGCAGGGAGGGGACCCAGGCGTTCGGGAGGGGACCCAGGCGTTCAGGCACCCTCCCCGTGCCCGGGTGGGTGCTGGTGGGCTCCAACACCTGGGCTGCTGAGCCCACTTGGGGCGGGGGGTGTCTGGGTAGGAGGGGGCCTCGATGCCTGGGTCCCCGAGCCCCGTTGGAGTGGGCTGTAGGGTAGGGAGGGGACCTGGGTAGGTCCTCTGCACCCAGTTGGGAGGGGGCTGTAGGGTGGGGAGGGGGCTCTGATGCCGGGTTCCCCCCCCAACCCCAGCCCCCACGGGCGGCCAGGCCAGAGGCACCATGAGCAGGGCTGATGTGGTGTGACGTGCGACCCCTCGTGTGAATCACGACGCCTCATTCGAGCACCCTGGGCAACCTCAGAACCCCCTCCGTGCCCCCTCTACCCCCGCCCCCCCCTCCCCCCCCGGTACCGGTACCCACCACATCCTGTTCCATGCCTTTTGCAAAGCACAGTGGGAATGGGGGCTGGGGAGCGCACCCCCCCCACTGCGGTTTTGGGGTGAAACCCGTGAGGTTTGGGGCTAGTGGATGTGGGCACACAGAGCCTCCCCCTGCTCTGATGACAAAATGCCCAAATTTTGTGGGTTTTTTTTATTTTGCACAGAGGAATTAATTATCGGGGGGGGGGGGCAGGGGGTTGGCTCCGAGTGCTGCGTCGGGATTTGGGGGCAGAAATGGAGGATTTGGGCCGTTGATGGCTGGGGAAAGCGGCCAAAATCGGGGCCCTCCCCCCCCCCCCCCCCCCCCCCCCCGGGGTGTGTCTGGAGGGGGGCGGGGCACGGACCCCCTCGGACTCCCAGGATGGGCCCCTGGTGTCAGCGCGGTCCCTGGCGTCCTCGCTCGACCCCCTTGCCTTGCACGAGGCTTTTGCACGACGGATTTTGCAGGAGGGTCGTGCCCCCCCCCCCGATAATTTTGGGTGCAGATCCCCGTGTTTTGGCCGAACTGGGTGTGTGTGTGTGTGGTGTGCGTGCCCTCACGGCTGCGCTCTGTCCCGCTGACCCCCCCTCTTCCCCCCCCTCACTGTGTCCCGGCCCCGAACTCCGCCGCCCCCCCCCCCCCCTCCCCCACCGCGGGTCCCGCCCCCCCGCTTCCACCAATAGGGTGGCCACTCCCCCCGCGCGCTGCGCTCCCATTGGCCGCCGCCGCGCCGGTCCCGGTGCCAAAAGGGGCCGCGGCGGCTCCGCGCGCTCCGCGCCCGGCGGCGGCGGCGGCTCCGGCTGCGGCTCCGCGGCGGCACCGGGACCCCCGCACCGGGACCCCTCCCCATCATTCCCCCCCCCCTAATTTCTACCCAACCCCAGCAGGGACCCCCGCGACCCGCGCTGTCCCGCCAGCTGGGACCCGCCACCCCGCCCCGGTAACCGGGATCCCGGTATCTGACACCCCCCCACCCCCCGCAGTGTCCGCCCCCCCGGACCCGCCCCCCCCCCCTCCCTTCACCGGTAGCCCCCGTTAACCCCCTTCCCCCCGGTAGCGCCCCGTCCCAGTCCGTCCGCCCCCGGTTCTGCCCCGCCGGGGCCCGACTGGCAGCTGCCCACGGCCGGGATGAGCCGCCGCGATGGTACGGTCGGAACCGGCGGGGACGGGCAGCGGGGTCCGGGACCGGGATGGGGCTGGGGACCGACGGCACTAACGGGCAGGGACGGGGGACGGGGACCGGTGGCGCTGGCAGCCGATACAGGGGACGGGGGGTGGCACACCGGGGACCGGCAGGGGTCGGTGGCACCGGGCGCGGGGCTGGCAGCGGGGACCGGGACCGGGCAAGTGGCTTGGGGACGGCTTCGGGGGAGCCGAGCCCCGACGGCAGCGGGAGCATCACCGGGAGCCAGGCAGGGCCGGGGACCAGGGCTGGGGACTGGAGCCGAGTTGTCCCCGGGCTGGGCACACGGGAGCCCCGCGGGGCCGCACTGGCACCAAGGTCGGCAGCCGCCTCGTCTCCGGAGCCAACTGGGCACCAGAACCCCCGGTATGCACCCCCACCCGGGACGGGGCTGCCTCCTCCCCCCCCCCCCCCCCCCAGCCCCCCAGGGACCACCCCGGGGGCCACATCCTGCATCCCTGGTACCCAGCAGCGCCAGGGCAGTGCGAGCATCCCCAGGGGCTGGGACAGGGCAGAACGGGGGTGCCTCCAGGAGCACCCCCCACCATCCCCACAGACAGCCATACCGGGAGGGGGGGGGGGGGGGAACAACCCCTGCCCAGCACTAGCACCCTGCAGCTTCCTACGCAGGATGGGACCATCCCCAGGGCTGCCCCCGCTGCGGTGCTGGGACCGCACATCCCCCCTGGGGAGCTCTGTGCGTGGGATGCCGGGGATGGGGGTGGGATCCCCCGGGGAGCTGCTGTGGGGGGCAGCCACCCCACTGATGCCCCCCACCCCCTACCCCACAGGATGAGTTCCACCCCTTCATCGAGGCGCTGCTGCCCCACGTCCGGGCCTTCTCCTACACCTGGTTCAACCTGCAGGCCCGCAAGCGCAAGTACTTCAAGAAGCACGAGAAGAGGATGTCGAAGGAGGAGGAACGTGCCGTCAAGGACGAGCTGCTGGGCGAGAAGCCGGAGGTCAAGCAGAAATGGGCTTCGCGCCTCCTGGCCAAGCTGCGGAA